>NW_013665829.1:628807-637789 GCF_000517525.1 Limulus polyphemus | reverse complement strand
TTTAAACACACCACCCCAAAAAAACCCTCGTACTGAGTTACACAACTACAACCCAACCAAGAATATTATTTTAAACACACCACACCAAAAACCGCTCGTATTGAGTTACACAACTACAACCCAACCAAGAATATTATTTTAAACACACCACACCAAAAAAACCCTCGTACTGAGTTACACAACTACAACCCAACCAAGAATATTATTTTAAACACACCACACCAAAAACCCCTCGTACTGAGTTACACAACTACAACCCAACCAAGAATATTATTTTCAACGATGACATGTAATAGTATGTGAGAATCTATTGAGAGTTTTTAGATCAACAAGCACAGTGTTGCTTTAAATTGTGTGAGGTAATCAGGAAGTGTTATCTGCATTACGATTATGTTATTATTCAAATCATATGTTTAATTAGTTCCTAGTCAAACAAACATCACTCGTGTATTGTATTATAAGTTACAGCTTTTACTCGATACGAAACTATCACTCGTGTATATTAATATGGAGCTTGTTTAAACGTACATTTTATACTCTTTGATATAACAAGAGAGTTTGAGGCTTTCTAGCTTTGCTAGGTTTTGTTTTGTTCATCTTGCACTGTAATAGAATAACAAACCTTTCCCCGCGTAAATCTTATTGTTTAATTTTGACCTATATTCAATTTACACACAGTGCATATTATGAATGAGATTATGTTTAGAAAATACGAAATAAACAGCAATTATAACATCCATAAGATATTACATAAACGTGTTTGACTGTCTCATCTATGTTCTTAAAGTATAATCAAACTGTAGTCAGATTCATTCTTCACAATTTTTATAATATCTTTTATGCATTCTCAAGATTAATTTTAAATGTTTTTGTCTTCATATTACTGAAACATAATATTTCAAACAAGTTCGGATGAAGTCTTGCAATATTTATTAAAATGTTCTGTTCATTTTAAATCTTATTGTTATACAAGTTATTTTACACGAAACCGATCAATGTGAAATTCTTTTTTTATAAATCAACGTTTCACCTGGGTTTTGGAAAGTACACACACACACACACCAACAAAAACAATTATGGAACATGATTTAAAGTGTATGATACTACGACTAATATCAAATTTCAACATTACAACATATATTATTTTAAAATGTGAAAAAATCGCTTGCTGTGCTTACAACATCCTTTGCGGTTTCTGCAAAACTATATATACACCATCTTTGCACAACTTGCTTATTCGCAAAAAACTATCGATTTTTGGCGATATCACTTCACCTACACAATGCCAAAATATAGATCTGGTTGACTGACTTACTGATTTACATATTCAAAATAGGTTGAATATGATGTACTTACTCCTCTTTTAAGATTATTAAATATATTTGCTGAATTTTTAGTCTACTGAAGTGAGGCTTCAATTGATATAAGTAAAAGTCGTTAAAGTTTCAAACGTATTGTATAAATAATATTAAATTAAATGAAATACAAACAAATTTCCCGCCTGTTATTCAAGTACTGTTTTAATGTTATTCTTAAAATGTAGTTCGTTGAATTATGTACAGTTTGTTTTAATGCTAAACTGCAAAATGGGTTATCTGCGCTGTATCCTCGCCGGGAATAAAACCTCGAATTATTGAGTTATAAGCTCTCAAGTTTACCCTTGAATTACCGGGAAACCAAAGTTATCTGGGATACATTTAATTATATGATCAGATACAGCTTTTAACCAAACTAATTTCTGAGGGAAATTTACTATATTTCTTCAGTAAGTATTATTTTTAAAGTTGTAAATCTACTTAATTAAATTATTAACTATTAAATCGAGAAAACTTTGAATTAAAGTTTTTTCGTGGTTTTACTGATTTTCAACATTTATATCAAACGGTTTGTATTAATTTATGCTAGGTTAAATTGCATCCTGCGAAACTGTTTTCATTTTGAAAGTTTAAAAAGTGCGTGTATATTGGGTTGTTAATACATGCTTTCATTGTAAAAATTAACAAAAATGTGGAAATGTATTTTGCTGTTTTATATCATTTATCGTCGGAAAATATGCAAACAATGTTAACCTCAGCATCACTTTGCATAAAACGGAGATAGTGGCTCATAGAATGACTCTCAATTTTCTTTTTAATGTACAAACTTTTAACTCATAGCCCCATCTCTTTGCCGATTTGAGATCTAATTACAGTCGCGGCTATTGAGGATTCCCTCTTGTATGGATCATCACAGTGTTCACAATCGCTAGTGTCTACTTATTCATACTGAGTAATTTTACGTATTTTTCTTGTTAGCAGCTTCAGATTAAAGAACTGGCAAACAACAAATTGGGTGAAATACATCCGGGCCCCAGTGGGATTAATTGCGATGTTATTGGTGTGAAAAATGTATTTAGAGAGCGAATAAGGTTCATATGAGACCACATATGTAACTCCAGAGTTTCACGTAAATCTTTAGTCGCAAATGGATACCTAGATATTTTTGATAAACATTTTAGAATTAAGTAAATAATCACAATAAAGTATTTAAAGTTATCAGACATTGTGTTTTGTAACAATCGGATACAAAATATGAGGGTTCAGAGTAGAGCTAAATACATCATGTTATTGTTAATACGAGTCAGAAATATGACACTGCTGAAGAGATTTTCAGTAGCTACAATTTTTGTATATGCCTAATACAGAACCTCAGAATTTTTGTAATCAAACTACACAGAACCTTAGAATTCTGGTAATCAAACTAAATGCTCATGTGCTAGCAACACTTGTTCGAGAAGGCAAAATATTTTGTTGCCAGGAAGACAACACACCTCGAGTATATGAAGGCCTCAAGAGAATGCAAAATCTCGTTTAGAATAATAACAGATTCGAAGATCAAGGCCAAGTTAGGATTCTGGATATTACGCATAAGAGGTTAATTTAGTTTAAATTTACATCCATTACAAACACTGCTGAGACTAGTTTACCTGTTACTAAAATCCTACTGAATTAACGAACAAACCCAACTGAAAATAAATTACCAGAACAATGGTCGGAACAATACACGTAGGCTGGGGCTGAAACGTAATCCGTCGTTACGCAGTCAAGCAAATACGTACTGATATTCATATAAAGTGTTTGTTTAATTCAATAAAAAACATTTAGACTCGAGCTAAGGCATGATCTCTCGTTGTGCAGTAAATTAAATTTAAGTGTAACGAAAAAGTACTCTCAAAATTAACAGATAATATGCGATTCTTTTCCATGCAAAATTAATGAGAAAACGCTAGAATCTTTGAATCTTGTTGTACTTGGAAATTATGTCCGAGATAACTCATGGCAAATACTCTCTTTGGTATAAGAGGACGGCTGGAGGATGGAAAACAAATCAATATCTATCTTGATGAATCCGGACGTGCATTTAATGAAAGCTTACTTACAGGGGCAGCAATAATAAGTATTTTCAAAAACCAAAGAAATTAGAAAATGTCCAACATATTTCCCAGTACAGTATTTTCGAGGAAATATTTTTATTTGTAGGAAAAAATGTTTTTAACTTAATTTAAAAGAATCTGAATGGAGAGCGATACATTTCTAAGACAGACAGACAGACAACTGTCAAGCCCAATATTATAATGTTTGCTCTATAACAAGGCAAAATGTCTGGTTATAGCTTTTGTGACGGATTTATTATAATACATTTATTTCAATATCGATATTTGTTTAAATGAAATTTATATTTAGAAATGTATATAACGTATACTGTTAAATGTGTATTGCGAAACTCCCGCCTAATCTCTAAAGTTGTAGAAGATTCTCGAGTGTAAGAATCAACAATATATGTGTGTGTATACGTAAACGCTAGTGTAGCTTTGTATTGTTATGTAATTTAAATTTTCGAGAAACTCTCCACACGCCTATAAATAGAACCAAAGCGACGCGCCTAAAAACAGTATATATTATTGATGTGCTATAATTGGTGTACTATAAAGCTTCGAAGCTATAACTGTGATTAACGCTTATTAATCGGGAACTTCAGATATATTAACCAAGAAAGTTTATAAATTTTGAACATTACAAATCAATTCAACTTCAGTGGATTCACATCGGACATTAGTACTTTTACGAAAACGTTACCTATCGTCACCGGTAGTCAACATTATCGTATCCAAGAAAATGATTTACGTTTTCTATATTTAATTCATATTTATCACATCTTACCCGCAGTACCACATGACGGATAAAACAATTAGAAAATACAAACAAGAGATCAATAATGGATTTAACGAGCCTTTAAATATGCTTTTATTAAAGAAACTGCTCTGTTTTCCTCATTCAATCCCGGTTTAAGGTTTGTTAGTTTTGTTTGTTTTGAATTTTGCACAGAGCTACACGAGGGCTATCTGCGATAGCTGTCCATAATTTAGGAGTGTAAGACTAGAGGAAAGGCAGCTAGTTATCACCACCAATCGCCAACTCTTGGGCTACTTTTTTACTAACGAATAGTGGGATTGACCGTCACATTATAACGCCCCCCACGGCTGAAAGGGCGAGTATGTTTGGTGAAGCAGGGTTTCGAACCCTAGACCCTCAGGTTGCGAGTCGAGTTTCCTAATCACCTGGCCCTGCCCGAATTAAAGCTATTCAGAAATAGATTTAATACGTAGTTCCTGTTCTCTGTTTGTCTCTGTGAGGATTTTAAATTTTCCTCTACTTATATATTCATTACACTCATTCAGTGCCCGTTTCTCGGTGCTTGAGAATAATGTAGACCATAAATTTGCATGTTTTTGTATGCGAATTGATAACCAACTAGTGGGGGATCCAATATAATCTAAATAACATTTATATTTATATACCATACTAGAAGTTTTAAGGACAGGTATCTGATCCTTATACTCGAAGAAATACCGTGATCTACATGCAGGCTTAAAAACACATATCGTATTAAACGTGATGATATGCTCGATGGCATAAGTTGTGTAACTGGTATCTAATATAAATTCTTACTGGTTAATTTATATGTTTATCTCTTTATAAAAAACATTCTTACTGGTTAGTTTATATGTTTATTTCTTTATAAGAAACATTCTTACTGGTTATTTTATATATTTATCTCTTTATAAAAAAATTATACTTAATGGTTAATTTACATGTTTATCTCTTTATGAAAAAAATCATACTTACTGGTTAATTTACATGTTTATCTCTTTGTCAAAAAAAATCATACTTATTGGTTAACTTACCCGAACCTCTTTAATCCTGCCATAAACAGTAAAAAGGCTATTTTAGTTAGAAACCAGTTACACAAGTTACGCCATCGTGCATACCATCAAGTTTGAATGATATGTGTTTTTAAGCGTATATGCGGATCACAGTATTTCTTCAGGTGTAAGGATCAAGCACTTATCTTCAAAGCTTCTAATGTGGTATATGAACATAAATGTTCTTTAGGTTATATTGGATCCACCATTAGGTGATTAACAGTTTTGTTTTTCACAAGAACATGCAAATTTATGACCTACATTATTCGGAAGCACAAAGAACCATGTGCTGAATGAGTGTAATGAGCCCATAAGTACAGGACAATTTAAAATCCCAGCAAAGTCAAACAGCGAATAGGAACTACGTATAAAGTCTATTATTCAATAGACTAATTCCAGGATCGAATGAACAAAACAGCGCAGTTCCTTTATTATTAAATCTATAAGCATTGACGATGCCGTAAATTTAAATATTCTTCTTACATTGTTACAAACTGCTAAACAAACGAAGGTTATGGAAGAATTGGAAAGGTTTTGGTGTAAGTCTATTAATATTAGGTATAAGTAAAACGTTTATAAATTTAGTTAGTATCTAAAGTTCAGGTTTTGCATATTTGATGGTAAATGACAAGCTATTGTCTTTCTCTTCCAACATGACACGGCATGAAATCTAATAATTAAAAGGTCTGTTTTAGAGTTTTTGTTTTACCAAAAAGCTGAACAATTGGCTATCTGCGCTCTGTCCTCCGCTGGAAGGCCCGACATGAACAGGTGGTTAGGCCGCTCGACTCGCAATCTGAGGGTCGCGAGTTTGAATCCCCGTCCCACCAAACAGGCTCGCCCTTCCAGCCGTGGTGGCGTTATAAAGCGACGATCAATCCCACTATTCGTTGGTAGAAGAGTAGCCCAAAAGTTGGCGGTTGGTGGTAATGACTAGCTGCCTTCCTTCTAGTCTTTCACTGCAAAATTAGAGACAGCTAGCGCAGATAGCCGTCGTGTAGCTTTGCGCGAATTTCAAAGCAAACTCTTCTGACATTCTTACCAACTTAGCATATGACCGTTATGAGAGTAACACCAACACTCAGAAAAAAAAAAAGGTGCTAGAATTTAAAAATGTACTTTAATTAAACTAGTACTGAGCTGGTGAAATAACATTTTAATATCTATAGCTTTTTTATTGTTTCATTTAAATATAAACATTACAGCTAAAAACATAATCAACTGAATGAATAAAAATATTTGATATATCTTAAAAGTATTCTAGATAGTTTGCACAAACAACAGTTTTTTTTGGGGGGGGAGGCTTTGCTAATTGTTAACAAGCAAATGCTTTTCGTAAACTTTCAAGATTTATGACTTTATTATGCTTTTAAACAATTATAAATAAATGAGTAGCTGTTCGGATGGAGACCAATATGCTGGAATTATTTTATTGATCTCAGAATTACTCATTATGAGTACATCTAATAAATATTCCAGTCATTTTGATAATTAGTTGATAAAATTCTAGATGTCTTTTATACTCCAGAGAAGAATTATTTTTTCTTATCACGATCTTACGCAATTACTTTTAATATACACAAATTTCTCAGAGGAATCAATATCGAGCAGTGAATTAAAAAACACCTACGTGTCTACACAATTAATAAATGCTGAGAATAGTCTAACACAATAATATTTGTAGATTGATCTCTTAGCAAAACAATAACGTATCCCCAAGAAAATATTTCTCCTAAAGCATAACACAAGCGGAACACACACTATTCTACAATCAAGCCTAAATCTTGAGCCATGTAAAGCGGCAATAGGGAATTTTAATTACTTTAAAATAACTATAAAAGATGTATATAATTCTTCAAACTAGGCAAAATCGTTGGTATATATTGTGCAATGCTTTGGCAGGGTTAGTATGAATATCTATGACGTGTATGCGGTCTGTATAAAAAATAAAAAAGTAATGTTATAGCAACGCGAAAGCAAATATAAAATATTTATAGGTGAATTGTTAATTTTTCGTTACTAACATAACGTACCGTTGTTGTATTTTCTATTAGGAACGTGCTATTTTCATCAAAGGGAGAATTTATTTTTTTATAAATACAAGAATACCATTTTGTACCACCATGAATTTTAAGCTTTTCACTATTAGGTGTATACCATATTTTATATCGCTAAATGGTATAGCATCCCTACGAATAAATTCAAAGTTCTTCCTTATAAAGTTATAGATAAGTATGGCAGTGAAATGATAATAGATATACAGGTGTATCATAGACGCACTCACATCTAAAAATGAATAGAAATTATTTCTATATGAATTTCATTTAATTTATCTGCATCTAATGACGTTTTATAATTTATGTTAACCACTTCTAAATCTAAGACATACAAGTGAGGTATAATGAGACCAAGAACTCGAGTGATTAATTAATTAAAGGTAAAAAACAATCTGTGCTCATACGAAAAAGTTGCTGAGAAACTGATGAAATACCACTTTAACCAGAAACAAGAAATAAAAATTAATAATAGGTTGTATTCTGTATCCCTCTTAGTTACTCCAACGACTGTTGCTTTTAAAGAAACAGTTTGTTCTGGCGTTAAACACAAATAGAACCTAAACTTAATCCTTTCTTAAGCGTGCATAGTTTGTGGAAACGTTTCCTGCATCCATATGTTCGCAGTTTAAATGAATCAATGTGCTCTCTGATAACTTCTTTCATAGGCATTCTTGACTGATGATGATTTGTCTAATACATGAGTTAGGCTTAGAGTATAAAAATAATATATATAATGATAATTTTAGTTTTGAGCGTTTTTCTTTCATTATCTCATTCTAAAGCTTCTTATATTTTACAAAGCAATCATTTATCATTATCAAAGGGGGAGATGCAGAATACATTAGCTTTATTCTTAGTACAAAGATAAACTATATATAGTATTATTGAAATGATCCATTGACATACGCTCAGAGGTAATGTAATAAAACTACGCATCTTTAGCTCAAAACGTGCATGTAATTTCATAAGTTAATATTATGCAAGTGTAGATTTTTTTATTAACATGGTTGTGAGAATTATACTGTTGAATAAAATGCATTTTGTTAATGTGTTGATGAAACCATTTTTAGATATATGAATGGTTCCAGCCATCTAAATACATTATGAAACCATTTTTAGATATATGAATGATTCTAGCCATCTAAATACATTATGAAGCCATTTTTAGATATATGAATTGTTCCAGCCATCTAAATACATTATGAAACCCATTTTTAAATATATGAATTGTTCCAGCCATCTAAATACATTATGAAACCATTTTTAGATATATGAATGGTTCCAGCCATCTAAATACATTATGAAACCATTTTTAGATATATGAATGGTTCCAGCCATCTAAATACATTATGAAACTATTTTTAGATATATGAATTGTTCCAGCCATCTAAATACATTATGGTAAAACTGTGACATTTACGTGTGTACTACCTTAAATCAGTTTCAGTTTGTCTTATCGTTTACTCTTCATTTATGGCGTTCGTGTAAAAGATAATATGAGTAGAAATCACTGTGTGGATAAATATAGTTCTACAATAACTATCACATACGCAGATATAAGATAAAGCTACATACATACATATATATATATACATATAAATGTGAAATTATAATACAAAATTTTGAAGAATTATAAAGTTAACGTAATTACATCGATGAATTGGCCAGGTGATTAGGGCGCTC
>NW_013665829.1:626265-627747 GCF_000517525.1 Limulus polyphemus | reverse complement strand
CAAACAAACAAACAAACAAGTGGTTTAAGTGGATTTTTTATTATCTGTATCAGAAAATTTAATCTTGAAACATAGCAGAGACAAAAGCAATAAGAGTTAAAAAGTTCTATTCAAATAAAACCATCTATGTTCTTCTGTGGTTGAATGAATACTTATTTAAATTCAAAATAAAGTACCTTTAGAACATGGAAAATTTTGCATTCAGGAACTTCCTTGGAAAACAAAATTATAACAGCATTAAAATATATTTCATACTATAGTATCATGAAGGAGCTATGCAACATAGTGTTTAAATAAAAGTAAGACTATTTGATGAAGAAATCCTTCTATTTTTTTCAGGGATTACCTTTCCTGTGACTGAGCTCAATATCAGTCAGTGAAGACTGGGTTTTGCAGTATTCGAGAACCGTTAACTTAGCAGGTTGGATTATTTTTCTGGTTTATAAGGTTGAGTCACGTGAGACTGGATATATTTGTTTTGTTTTAGAGAAACAAATGTAGTTTTATGTAAATTGTTGAAAATGTGATAAAACGTCTGAGGCTTATGTGGATAAGCACGAACATTTACACAAGAATTCCTTCATTCGGTACTGTTTTATTAATGAATTTTTACCTTTTTTTCAAATAGATAAATCATTCACTCAAGTTGATCTGTGAATCTTTTAGTTACCACATTGCTTAGCAGGAAGCCAACTTGTTAAGCAGAATACTACATCAAATATTGTTCTAATCCAACTACTTATAAATGTTTTTTAGTTTTTTCAAATGCACTAAGTAGTGTGAATTTCGAAGCTTCATGCCCTGCATATTAACCAGGTTAACATCTCATTTTAAATATTCAACATAAAAAACACGGGCCCTTCTTAGAAATATGATAAAACTGAGTCAAGATTGTAGAAATGAATAGAACTGTAGAATGAAAAATAACCAGTAGACATGAATAGAAAGGGGTAAATATAATAAATGAATACTTAAACAGTACATAGTTAGAAAGATATGTCGATAGAATTCTTAGAAAGATAGACTTTATTAATTATATGTTCAAATAAAAAATTAATTTTACTATTTATGCATTTGTTAAACCACATTATTTCTCTTGCAAATAAGGCTTGCAAAACAACCTGTAATTTAGCAGCCTCATATGCTTATAAATAATGTGACCAACAAAAATACATAATTTGATACATCTATTTTGGAATTTAGAGCAAAGCTACTCAAGGGCTATCTGAGCTAGCAGTTCCTAATTTTAACAATCGATGTGTTCGAAGGAAAACGAAGAGTAAAATCAGTAATACGAACATATTGAAATATGTATAATTTAAATGAAGACTGCATGTTGTTCAGAGTGGAGAGTGTTGTTTGATGTGGAGGGTTTCTTTGATCAATAATTCCAGGTCAGTATTAGACTTGCAGAGGATAGAGAAATTCGATAGTATAGGTTGATGTCCAGTTTCTTCACTGTGTTGGCGTATAGAGGAAATA
>NW_013665829.1:624579-625884 GCF_000517525.1 Limulus polyphemus | reverse complement strand
AGAATAAAATGAATTTACATCAGTCTTTATACATTTTCAAAGTACAGTTGTTAATATAACGATAATTAAACAAATAAAACACCAAACATGGGGAGAAACTACAGCAAGAAAACACAACGAAAAAAACACGAAAAGTCAGTGATACGAACATATTAAAAATGTATAATTTAAATGAAGACTGCATGTTGTTCAGAGTTGGAGAGTGCTGTTTGATGTGGAGGGTTTCTTTGATCAATAATTCCAGGTCAGTATTAGACTTGCAGAGGATAGAGAAATTTGATAGTATAGGTTGATGTCCTGTTTCTTCACTGTGTTGGCGTATAGAGGAAACACATTGGTTACTCAATTTTGTTTGCGTTTTAATGGAAATTCCCATATGTTCATAGGCTCTGACTTTTAAATGGCGTTTGGTTTTGCCAATATAGGAGGCCTTACAGTTTCCACACGTGTAAAGATAGACAAGACAAGAACAATAAGGAATGGGAAGGAGATCTTTAGTAGGGAAGACATTTTTTATGCGTGATGTGGGTTTAAAAACTAATCTTAAATTCACTTGAGGGTAGTAACGACCAAGTATGCGTTTAAGTTGATTTTTTAAATTTAAGCTTTGTTTGCGAGTATATAGTAAATTTAGATACAGTTGGTATCTTAATTGGATTTGTGAGTTTCTTTGTTAGGAAGGTGCTGGTAATGTTTTCTAATAAGTGTTGTGGATAGCAGTTACGTTTCAGGATGTCATGTAAGAAAGAAATTTCAGAGTGTGGATTAAGATATGTGGAGCACAGGTTGTAAGCTCTGTTTAGTAAGCATTATTTTAATTAATTTTAAATTGATAGACTAGAGGTAAGGCAGCTAGTCAACATCACCAATAGCCAACTGTCAGGCTACTCTAATCGAATAGTGGGTTTGATTGTCACGTTATAAAGACCCCCCCCCACACACACACACACGTATAAAGGGGCGAGTATGTTGGGTGATGGGATTCCAACTGTTGACACGAAAATTGCCAGTCGAACGCCCTATCCACCAATCCATGCTAGGCCTACAGTCTATTAAAACAAATTCATTACTTTTTCTTCTCTTAAGTCTCCCAGTGGCGCAGCGGTATGTCTACGGACTTATAATGATAGAAACCGGGTTTTCATACGCGTGGTAGGTAGAGCCCAAACAGCCCATTATGTAGCTTTGTGCTTAACTACAAACAAACACATTTTTCTTTTAAAATATTGTCGTTTTATATTATTGCTGCTGTAAAACGTTTAATTATATACTAGACCACCGTGACCCGTTGGGTCAACCACTATT
>NW_013665829.1:617258-624558 GCF_000517525.1 Limulus polyphemus | reverse complement strand
AAGTGAAGTAAGAAGTTTCGTAAAGAGCGCGAACGGTAGTGTGAATGATTTTTTGACTGAGAAAATAAGCAAACAAACAAACAAATAATCTCAGAGTTTTAGTGGTATATAGATAGATTATTCAAGATCTTGTTTTTGTCATTTTACGCCTTTTAATGAAGATGGGAACATTGACAGAGAAATAATATAATAGCCAATGCTCAGCGAGAGGTTTTCGTTTATAAAATTTCGTTGTTGTTCTCGACTTGATTTTTATTTTATTACCTCGTCTCTATAGTTACTATTTGCAAATAGTCAATAATATTGTAGGTCCATTTTATTGTTGCTCTTTCTACGCGCCGTTATAACAGATTTTCATCTCATCATTTAATTTCTGTTGTGCATATATTGTTGTATAGAAGATATTTTAAAATGATTCATCAGGTGGAAAACGAAGTTTTATAATAATGGAATGTACGAAAAGTGACCCGAAAAATGGCGCTAACTTAGTAACCCGTGGCCCGATTTTAACGAAACTTGTTTTATTCTGTTTCTATTCTCATTTCATTAGAAATATTGCACTATTGTGCGCCGTTTTTGCTGTATTTAATTACAGACAAGCACACAAATAAACAAACAATCTCAGAGTTTTAGTAGTTTATAAATAAACGACTGCTTTTCAGATGAGGGAGATACATATTATTTCCGTCTCTTACACCTAAAAAAGTAAGCTATGTCTAGAAACGTAATATATCCTTGGTTTTGTTTTGTAAGTAGACTGAGATACATAAACTGATTTGTCACTCAACAAGATTGCCGATAACATAGTAGTATAAATATAATATGTAAGGTAAAAGCTGTTCAACCAATAGAGTAAAGAAAGAGATAACGTCCGTGTAATCTGTGTTATAATTAATAGAAATATTTAAAGAGTTTGACGCTATAAAAGAACGAGTTCTCCTGATTATTAAAAGTATTTATATACTTAAGGCTGAACAAACTTTATATATTTTATATACTTAAGGCTGAACAAATTTTATATACTTTATATCCTTAAGGCTTAACAAACTTTATATACTTAAGGCTGAACAAACTTTATATAAATCCAGGTTAAGTAGTTAGCACACAGGATCACCTACAAATGTTGTACTATTTTCAAAACGAGACCCAAAACTCGAGCGCTTTCGAATAGTTGACTATTCTTCTTCAGAAAGAAGTTTACATACTTATATACTTGGGGCTCTCAGAACAAACCAATGTTTCCTGCAAAACTTATGCTTTTGCGATAAATTATGTTTCTTTTTACATCGTAATCATAATGTTTTGACAGAAATAACATAAATCTGGTGGATGCTTTTACTGTATTTAAGATGAATTAAGATATAATTTTTGGCTTCTCCGCGTTATACCATAAGAAGTGAATGATAATCAACACAGTTTTGGCACATCTATTTATTTTTTATTTTTCAATAATAAAATGTGATAGAGACACTTTTGTCTCATAGAAAACATGCTCTATTTTTAGGATTAATTAGCATAACTTAATGTTTATGAAGACGCACTCGGCAATTGTGTGACTATATTTACTTAGAGTAGGATATTCAATCTCTTGTTATAAGAAAGCATCGTAACATCCAATACGAGTTTGATCCTTGGTAAAGTTTACACACACCTTCATACGTTTGTTTCTAAATGAGAAATGGAGGGTATACGAGGTTTCTCAGGCACCTCTTCAGAATCACAAAGTTGTACAGAATATACAATAAGAACTATAATAATCATGTATCTCAAACAACACAATCTGGAAACTTTTATCTTAATCCCAATACTCTTGTTAGTAAGATGAAAGTTTAAAGCACAAAAAGCATCATAACTTGGTATAAATTTAAATTGTAATTTTTCCTTTATGAAACCTTCTAAAGGTCAAAAGTGTACTTTAGCAAGACCAAAATTTAAATTAGACTTCGTAATTAATGTTATAAAAAACCAGTGAAGTAATGGCCCGATTAAATCTTGAAAATCATTCTTAGAATACGCGCTGTTATCAACATTATTTATACATTTGTTTTTTGTATACGACGGAACCCAAAAATTCGCTTTTCGACCTTTAAAAACGGGTACCCGTTCTTTATTTATGCTTCATTCACTTGAAGAAGTATTGAAGAACGACCCGGAAGACACCAAATTTAGTGAAAATTATGAACTTTGAATATTATACATATATTTATTTAAGGAAAAGACAAAAGAAAAATATGTATGAGAATGTAACCAATTACCTATGCAATCCGATATTACTATGTTCTTCCTGAAGGGTAACCTAAAGGTGTTAAAAAGGAAATATTTAATCGTAATAATAGTTTTATATCAAATATTTTATAATAAGATCTTTTGGTTCTTCAAGATAATCTCAAGGTCACTCTACATTTTAACAAAGGTCTTAAAGCAACAATATTTTTACTTGAATTTCATCTTCACTTGTTTGTATGTACAATTGAATTGATGTTGTCGAATCTCTAAGGTTTCTACAAGCACAGAGCAGAAACACTTTAGGGTTGGCTTCGAAAAACACCGATAATTGGTAGTACAGAATGAAAAGATTGCTTAAAATTGTAGTTCCTATTGGCGAGAGAAAAATTTATAATCTAAGAACAGAATCTAGCTTACTTTCCTTGTCGAGATACTAAAAGTCTGATGTTAATTGAATGAATAAAGCTCGGGCAAATGAGTGAGAATCAGAATTGTGATTTGTTACTATTGTAAAAAATAGATTCGGAGTTTCCAGAGTTTACGAATGGTCACATTCGATTTATTACGGTAAAAAAAAATCACTTCTGTTTGTTCTGTGGGTTAAGTTAAAAATACAAGGAACTTGAAGTTCACAAATTTAAATCAGTGATTTCACACGGCAGAGATATTTCGTTACTTAGAAGCAGACTGGAATTGTTTGAATTAGTGGAATTCTGTTCCATTCAAACAATAACAAAGTTATACTGGTAGCGAAGTACTGATAATGAACATTAATTTCAGAGGGGGAGGTTTCACCTATTGGTATTTATATGAAGTTTCTTTAATTGTATGTTTTGTGCTCAGATTTATTTCCAAATAAGAACTTCTAAAATATATGGGTCCATCCTTTACTCAGAATATTATTGAATTTAATACGGAATATACCAATTTTTTGAGCAGTTAATTCTCTTATTAAACGAATTTAAGCACAAGTTAATAAATACTTCAAGAGCTATTCATTAATATCCTTCATACTAAAGTACATTATAGTTTGTTTAAATGTTCTTGGTGTATATTTCACGAAAACAATATATAAGATTTGAAACACAGATTTCCGTATGACAAGCAGGCACAATGAATGAAACATGCCTGAACAGGTTTTCTGAGTTTTCCAAGGTATTGTACTGTTGTCCCACATTTCGAAAAAAAGAGCCCTGGAAAATATATACTATGCGTTTTCTACCTCCCTGTACTAATATAGAATATTTCAAAGTTTGCTAATTTATGCTGTTTTCACGCCAAGCTGGTGAAGAATGTTCTAAATTCCCTTCACTTTAGCTGCTCATTGTTTTGTGTCATTGAACCTAGTATCGCTCCTTTAGTCTTCCCATGAGAAAAATAGTTGCAGGGTCACTCATGGTATGTGAAGTTAGACAGGTATATTTTCCAATGTCGGTCAGTAATGACCTCTCTCGTATTTCATTGGGAAATGAACAGTCACGTGAGTAGTGCTAATTGACTTGGGTAAGTTTGATGCTACCGTTTTAAGTTGAAACGTGAGATTTAACCCGTCTGAAAGAAAATCTCAGGAGATTCATTCTGGGACACGACCCTTAGAGATTAAGTTTAAAACTTGGGATCATTGAGTTAATACTAACTCTCCAGTAACGGTAACTGTTCATTGTGACAAGTTAAGTATGCATTTTCAATGTATTTGATTAAATAAAAATGGTTCACTTTGATTGGACACTTGTGTTTAGTCTTTCCATATTTATCACGACTTCAGTAGTTAGAGAACATAGAACTCCTTTGCAGTAAATATCTTGTCGAATCTCCCGTTATTAGCGGACCTCTCTTGTCTCTCTGAGTATAATCAGTCTTATCTAAATGTATCACAGATGTAGAGCTCATAATTCAGTTCTGAAGTTAGTTTGTTTTTCGGGTATTCACACAAAGCTATCAAGACCTATATGAATTAGTCGCCCCTAATTTTAAACTAATATACTAGAGAGAGAAGACAACTAGGCAACAGCAGCCCACCGCCAACTATTGGGTTACTCTTATATGATTGAATAGCGGGATATGACCGTCACCCTTATAACACACATACGGTGAACGATGAACTTGCAGATAGACAGTCCGACATGTTAATCACTGGTTAACGCTCGTCCCTCTAAACATAAAATTTCACGTTTTGAGAAACTTTTTACTGCTACATTGATCTGTCGTCATGATTTTTTTATAAACGTTATTTTAAAACGTAATGATTTACGTATAGCAGGATAGTTGGGCCCATTTTTGGAACAAAACTTAATCTTAAACATATAACATAATCCAATTCTAGCTGGAGGTTTGAAATTATTTGTAGTGTAAGCATCGCATAAGCTAAAGGCTGACATCACAGAAAAGATGCCCCCCCCCCAGTGGCACAGCGGTATGTCTGTGGACTTACAACGCTAGAAACCGGGTTTCGATATCCGTGGTGGGCAGAGAACAGATAGCCCTTTGTGGTTAACTTCAAACAAACAAACAGAAAATATGAAGTTTTTAATGGCTTCATTACAAATAAGTTTTTTTGTTTATAGAAAATTCCTTTCTCTTATCATTTTTCATTGAAAACCTGGACACGAAAAAAACAGTTTGATAATTTAAGTATCAGAAGAATATTATCATATCATATCAGATCCAGGAGATTTCGATATTAAGATTTGAGCTCTCCTTACTCGACGTATACACTAAAAATAATTTTTATCCCTACATCATCATCATCATACAGCTTGACTTGCACGGATGATGTATGTATCGAAATAGTGACGTGAAACTAAAATAGTTATTTTCTGTGCTTCACAGTGAGTTTTGGCAGGATTAACCGGCTCATTAGAAGCACAGCTATTGGACCAGAGTCTACATATCTTCCACCATTTCTACTATCTAACTAGTTCTTGGTCAGGTTATTAATACGTGTTTTTCCAGAGTTCGCGACATGTCTCACTGAAGGTCAGTTTTTGCTTATCTGTTTCCCTGCTTGAAAATATTCTGTTAGTCCTGCAGTAGTATAAAATAACGAGCGTCTTTTGCTTCATTTTTTTTGTACATAAAATGAAATTACATTTTTCAGGAAAGAAAACATGTAAATTCACTAACAATTTATAATAATAACATCTACAGCATCATTTTACCTTGAATGTCAATAAAGAACAAAATAAAAAAAGGCCAAAGTATACATACAAAACAACGAAGTTAAAAGACAAATAGATAAACTAGGGTACTGACTACAACGTTGAAAGGGTATAATAAAACACGAACCATAATAAGATATTTGCCTTTCAACTTAAGTTTTTTTCTTTTACAAGACTTTCATGTGAAACAGCATTAAACATAAACTAACTATAAGATATAACTAATAGAAGCACATATTGATTTGTTAGTGTCCACATCTCAGACTGTGATTCACTGTCTGCAGTCACTTTATAAGAACGATGTTCCAGCACCCTGCTGTCATTGATTGGAACTACGTCTTCCCTCGATGATTGTGTTCAATCTGATGACGATAGCTATGAAACATATGATTGTCTGACATTGCAGTTCTCACTGTAACAGGATTCTGTAAAAGATGGCGAGGCCATTCTTAGACCACATATATTGACAAACTTACGATTGTCTGACATTGCAGTTCTCACTGTAACAGGATTCTGTAAAAGATGGCGAGGCCATTCTTAGACCACACGTATTGACAAACTTATGATTGTCTGGCATTGCAGTTCTCACTGTAACAGAATTTTGTAAAAGATGGCGAGGCCATTCTTGGAGCACACACATATTGACAAACTTACCATAGGTTCTCAACTGTAGGAGGACGATGGCTTTCAAAACCTTTAAGCAGGCCAAAGGTACAAAAGGTAATTGGAGCTGCTTGTAAGGGACTTGACAGGTATATGGTCGAATAAGATTGCTTAGATTTCAGTTCCTTTGGATCATATTCCTCTGAAAGCAGCTGTTTATTGCAAGATTTGGCTGAAATCTGTGAACTTTTGGATTACGAGCCTTCATCCACTTCGATTTTTTTTATATTGTTAGCAGTCTCCAGGAATATGTCTAGCTTTATCGCAATGGCACATTTTGAGTAGGAAGAGTCTTTCGATAACCGTGCCAAAACAGGCACGCTGTAATTAATGCTACTTATTAACCCAGTTTATTAATAACTGTAGTAATATTTGCAGTTTTACATAAAGCTTCTTAAATCATATGTTAATGTTTCTGAACTTAAGAAACATTATATAACGCATACTTTTAACTATATAAATGGTAATAAGTCATGTAATTGAAAGCACAATGCGTATGTGTTATAAGTTTTATGCTTAAAAGATTCTCGTTAGAAATAATTCTGGAAAATTAGAGCAGTTGAGAAATGATCAGATTTTTGCTGAAGTATGAAGGAAAAGCTGCTTAGACGTGAAGAAAATCTATGAATTTGGAAGAAAAATTCTTGACATTTGTAAAAAAAAAACAACAACATTCATTTTAGCAGAATTAATACACATTTTTTATGACTAGGTAGAAATAAATATCTACTCATAACATTTAATTTTTTATTTATTGATAACTAAATCATATTTTATAAGCGATGCTTATCGCCCCCCAGTGGCACAGCGGTATGTCTGCGAACTTACGACGATAGAAACCAGGTTTCGATACCCGTGTTGAGCAGAGCACAGATAGCCCATAGTGTAACTCTGTGCTTAATTTCAAACCAACAAAGCCAAGCTTACTAATATATTGAGCGTCCATATTGTTGCACCCAATGGCTCAACGGTGAGTTTGGAGGTTTATAAAGCTAAAAAACCGAATTTCGATACCCGTGGTGGGTACAGCACTGATAGCCCATTTTGTATTTTTGTACTTAACGACTAAGGCCTGGCATGGCCAGGTGGATAGGACGCTCGACTCGCAATCTGCGGGTCGTGGGTTCGCATCCCCGTCCCACCAAACATGCTCGCCCTTTCAGCCGTGGGGACGTTATAATGTGACGGTCAATCCCACTATTCGTTGGTAAAAGAGTAGCCCAAGAGTTGGCGGTGGGTGGTGATGACTAGCC
>NW_013665829.1:610597-617248 GCF_000517525.1 Limulus polyphemus | reverse complement strand
ACCTTCCCTCTAGTCTTACACTGCTAAATTAGGGACGGCTAGCGCAGACAGCCCTCGTGTAGCTTTTCGCGAAATTCAAAACAAACAAATAAAACTTAACGACTAAAAAACAAACCTTATTGTTGTGTGTCTCCAACTTTCGCATGTATCTCCTTATTGATGTGCATTTTATCCTTTGTACATTAGTGTTTTTACACTAGTTTATTTGTGTTCATCATGTGCGCAAAGTATTTCATTTTTAGTCTATTCCACTGAAGGTTTGCACACGCACACATTCACACACGTTTTGATAAAAAGTATTATTTTTATATTTACCATCTCTTTGGAAAATTAAAAAATGTTCTTATATATTTCAGTTCTTACGGGGGATGTATAGCTTATAAATCTAACGCAACGTTAATTTAGGCACTGGTCTTACAAATTACATTGTATTTATTTCTCTAATTTGTCGATATGTAACTGATAGTGCCTCGGTGGGGCAGCGGTAAGTTTACCGACTTAAAACGCTAAAATCCGGGTTTGATTCCCTGCGGTAAACACAGCAGATAGCCCAATGTGGCATTTCTCTAAAACAAACAAACAATTTAACTGATAAACGCCTTATCCAACAGTTGTAAATATTTCTCCAATAAAATAATCATCTTATAATTGGATTATCTAACGGCTAGATGTTACTGTTTAATTATTAACTACTTTCAAGTCAAACTTTAACATATGACAACGAAATAAAGTAATAAGGATGGGTTTGGAGAACGAGATATTCTCCCTTCAAAAACATCAACATATTTAAAACTCCGGATAATACTGGCTGACTTTTATCTTCTTTTAATCACTAGTTACTTCGAATGCTACGATGTTTCTCAAAACTTGTTAATCAAAATGTTGGAACTGTCTTGTTATTTGTTAGTGTTTATGGTATATTGAACTTTTCTTTCAATGTAAGTCGTTTTTAAAATATTAAATTTCTTTTTTGTCATAAAATATAGTAACAATCAATTATCCCAGTAATTTTTAGATAGAATTTACTCCGAACTCTGATATTTTGATTAATAAAACGATTTAAAGTTTGAGGGTGAAGGTTGATTTTATTATTAAACTAGCTGGAGTACCATTCCCCTGGACGGAAGTTATGTAAATTCATGATTAATGAAAGGTTAGCTTAGGACATGAAAAATTGCTTCCCTTATATGTAATTGTAAAAAACGCAAAAATGCCTATAGAATCTGCAATACACAAAACGTCAAACCGCAACTTTGCATGTATCTCACCATGGGACCCAACAAACCTTCATGCCAAATTTGGTGAAGATTAATCAACAGGGGGCGAAGTAGTGGTAAAAACTGCAAAACGTAAAACTGAAAAATTGTATGTATCTCCCCATGGATCTAATGAACCTCCATACCAATTTTGGTGAAGGTCCATCCACACCGTGCGAAGTAGTTATATGGACATACAACAGACAAGAGACAATACTATTATATTTATATAGATTAGTTTAACAACCACCCAATTCAACATGAAGATAATAAATATATAACGTAGTAGTTTTTTTTTCATTACGTCAAAGTCAATATTTTGATTCTTTTCTAAAATGTAGTTGCGCTTCGTGTATAACATAATAAAGGAAACGGTATTGTATAAGGTATACTTTAAAATAATTGGATGTCTTTCTTGTGAGACTGGCGAAGAACTCGGTTCTAAAATCTTGTAGGTTGAAAATGCTGCTTTTTTTTAAAGTTAAGTAGTCTATGTTGTCTTGCTTGGCGTCTTCTAAAGCTACAGGTACAGTGAAACTATGATATATGAGAAACATTATAAAACATCGTGCTGTGTCGCATTGCTACACATGGTGTATTGCATATATTTTCTTATTATTACTGCAACATCACGTGCTTTATTGCCACAGGGACACTAGTCTTATTATCAATGCACCACGTTTCCAGCAGCACATTACGTTGCGTACCTTCTTGAAAAGTTGCGCGTTCAGCCAGTTGCCTTTACGCTACACCTCAAGTCATCAATAAGTCGTTTACGTGTTTAGTCTCTAGCTGTCAATAAGTCACATGCCTAGCTGTACACAATATTACGTTTCTACTAGAAAATGTTATGTGTTTTGCCGTCTATACACTATGTCTTTAGTCAGTTCTCTAGCTGTTAGTACATCACGTGTCTAGTCATACTGAACAGTTACTACATGTAAATAAGATAGAACAAGATGATTACATTGATTCAAAACTTGTTAAGAAAAAAATAAAAATAAATGTGAAGTTTACAGAGTGAGAAAGCTCCAAGGTCATAATTTTTCCCCAAGGGTATTGAAGGAGGTTAAAGATTTGATATGTCAGCCACTTTCTTGTGGGAAGGTGCCACATGATTGCAAGTTGGCTAATGCTACTCCTTTTCTCGAGTAGTTGTCCTAGTAATTATAGGCCTATTAGTCTTACATTAATGGTGGTAAAAGTCTGATGAAAGTCTGATGAAAGTCTGATAAAAGGTGCTTTGCAAAGTCATTTAACAAAGTTTAAAACTTTGTCAACATGGTTTCACTAGAGGAAAATCTTGCTTTACTAATCTTTTGACATTCTATGAAGAGGTTACTGCTTATGTAGATGAGGGTAAGGGTTATCTGGATTTTGAGCTAACAAATGGAAAGGCGCCACATAAAAGGTTTGTTAAAAAATGATCTCTGTAGGTATGGGGGATAGATTGGCTCATTGAATAGAAAACTGGCTGAATGGAAGAAAGCAGAGGGTTGCTATAAATACATTTCAGTCAAATTATATTTTAATGTCACAAATAAGATATTTCAGGCCTCAACTTTAGAACCTATGCTCTTTTTGATTTATACCAATAACATAGATGAAGGAATGGCCAGTAAATTATTTAAGTTTGCTGATGATATTAAGGTTTTGGATGTTTCTGGCTGTGAGAAGGATATTGGTGATTTACAAAACGATTTCTGGTTACTTCGTAAGTTGGGAGAATAAATGGCAAATTGATTTTAATGTGGGATATCATAATTTGAATTATGAGTATAATATTGATAGGAAGAACCTTAACAGTGTTAAGGAAGAAAAGGATTTTGGTGTTTTAGTTCATCAATCTGTTACGCCGTCCAAGCAGTGTACTGTTGCTAATGGCAGGACAAATAGGATTTTAAGTTGTATCTACAAAAATATTGAATGATATTAGTCTGAAGAGGTTATAATTTCATTTTATAGGTCATTGGTTTAGGCCACATTTGAAATATTGCGTTCAGTTTTGGCCTCTTTACCTTATGGAAGGGCATTATATTCTTGAAAAGAGTTCATAGAAGAGCTAATAGAATCATACGAGGATAGGTTAAGATCTCTGAAATTGTTTTCTCTTAGCAAAAAGAAGAGTTAAAGAGGATCTGATTGAAGTGATTAATATTGTTATAGAAATTGTTAGTGCTGGTGTGTCATCTCTTTTCATACTTAATTTTGAGAATGGTATGACTAGGAGACACAAATATAAATTTTGGCAGGGTAGTCATTTTAAGGTAATCAGCTTTATTTTTACAACAGGTGGTGGATGCAGTTAATTTAAAAAAGTTTAAGAGAAGGATTGAAAAATATTTGAATGATAAGGGTTGACTTTGAGTATTTTGTTGTCAGTTTAAAGCTTAGTGAATGGGATGGCATAGAAGAACCAGCAAATCTCTTGTTCTTCTTAAATTATATATATATGTATAAATACATATACATATATAAGTGACGAGTCGTTTTGTCTATGTGCCATGCGTCTAGTTGACAACGTGGATTGTGACTTATTGTTACGACAAAAACGTTTTTTTTTTTACATTTTTGTTGTTATTTGTTTGCATATTTTGTTTATACCAACTAGTATAATAGATGTCTTGTTATAATGACATTAAGATAACCATAAAATTATGTCTTTAAATACAATTGCATTATGTGTTTTATTATTAAAAAAACTAGTTTGAGTGTCACACCTTTATTGTATGTGACACGTCTTATGAGTGTCATTATTCTGATATTTTCAAAGTACGAAGTGTTTTTGCAGCTTCATTTATTATTTTAACATCATTAACTTGTTTTAAAACATCAAAAGTTTTTATTAATAATGTTGAACTTAATAATAATATTATTATTATTAGTTCACAGATCTGTCAATATATGAGAGCAAGGCACGGAATTGTGTAGAATAAGTTTGAATAAATTGATTACACGAGACGCATGTTTCGACAAAAGTTTAGAACATATTACAACAGTTGTTTAGGATCTATGTGTAACAACACAGCATTAATATTCTTTTATTTACCGTTGCTGCTAACACACGAACATTCACAGATTCTTCATAATAATATCGCAACACCTACATTCAAATATCATTTTGTGCAAAAGCTCTAGGAAAACTCAAAAATGTACTATAAACTGATACGAACATGGTTGTTTATGCATCCATGATTCTAGGTCAATTAGTAAACGCGTGATGTCGAAACTTATACAGAATTATAATCTGACTTAAAAATATTACTACCAAACCAAAATGTACTTTTTCTGTTGTTGAAGGTTATGCTATAACGTACTTTAAGCCTCTTAAACAAACGTACTCACAAAGTACATTTTAACAGTTTGGAGCTAGACGTCCAATAATATATGATGCGGTACATGCAGCCATCGATACCAAATAACTAACAGAACAACAAGACGAAAGCACTACACTTCCTCTGGTTCCAGGGCTATATTATATACTATCATCAAGACGAAAGCGCTACACTTCCTCTGGTGCCAGGGCTGTATTAAATACTACCATTAAGACGAAAGCACTACACTTCCTCTGGTATCAAGGCTGTATTAAATACTACCATCATGACGAAAGCACTACACTTTTTCTGGTGCCAGGGCTGTATTATATACTACCACAAAGACAAAAGCACTACACTTCTTCTGGTGCCAGGGCTGTATTAAATACTACCATCAAGACGAAAGCACTTCACTACCTCTAGCGCCAGGGCTGTATTAAATATCACCATTAATTATTTAAGTAGCAATGCTTCCAGCTACATATCTAACGATTTATACAAATAAATGTGCATTTATTCTATATTAGAAAGAGATAAAAATATTTAATCTCAGTGGTTAGAGCACTCGACTTGCTGTGTGCCGGTCGCGGGATCGAACTCTGTTATTGAACATGCTTGTTGTTTCAGCTGTGGAGATATTACAATGTGACGGTAAATCCCACTATTAGATGGTAAAGAGTAGCTCAAGAGTTGGCGGTGGGTGGTGTTGATTAGCTGCCTTCCCTTTAATATATTACTCCAAACTTAGGGATGGCTGGCACAGATATTACTCGAGAAGCTTTGTGCCAAATTCAACAAGCAAACAAATAATTATGAGAGAGAGATAAAAACCGATATTGAATAATAAACCTCTGTCTATGCTGGTAGAAATCGAATTGATTGAAACTTATTTAGCATGACAGTGTGACAGACTCAGACGCGACAATGGAACTTCCGAATTAACGTTACTCCACAATCTTTTATTTTCTTCTTCATTTTTGTAGAAAGAAAGTTTAAGTTCTGTCTATTGAACAGGAAGTTCAAGAAGAGAACTTGGATTAGCACCATATATTGGTTGCCAACTGACAGCTGAGTTGGACAGGTTGCAATAGTTAGAGAACTGTATAATTGAAATGAAAAAAAAAGAGAGGAAAGTATTAGTTTCAAGCAAAGTGGGAAGCTGCGCTACAACTTTGGGAATAAAAAATAATTGACTCTTCATTTCAGAATATAACTTTAATGTAGAAATGAGGATATTATGTACTGCCATAATTTCACTTTCTTCGACAGAATAACACTAAATATTCGTGCTTGTACCACCCTTGAAACACTAGACAATTTCAAACAGTGACAGGAATAGGAAATCAGGTTTACAAAATACGCGAAAGCTTTCTAATTTGTTTTAGAATATTTTTGGGTTTTTCGATAGTACATATTTGAATTATTATTCAAATAATAATATATTTGAAATTCATCATTAACCAAAATATAGAAGCGCTAAACATGTCATCAGTGGCATTATAACTTGCTTCTGCGGCGGTAAACTACTATGTTAGCATATTCTATTTGTTTCTATAAAGTTATCTTCTGTATCTATATAAATATATATATGTTGTTTGTTGTATATCCATGTAACTAATTCGTAGGGTGTGCACGAATCTTCACCAAAATTGGTGAGGATTTTCTTTTGTTCATGCGGGGATACATGCAAATTTTGCGTTTTGCTGTTTTTATGGGCGTTCTTACGGTTTCGCGTTTTTAACCACTCTAAATGGATCTTTACCAAATTTGGTATGAAGGTTCACTGGATCCATGGGAAGATACATACACTATTTTTAGTTTTGTATTTTGCGGTTTTTATGGGCATTTTTTACAATTATATTTAAGGGAAGCAACTTTCATGTCCTAAGATAACCTTTCATTAGTCATGAATTTACATAACTTCCGTCCTGGTGACTGGTACTCCAGCTAGTAATGAATAGAATGATAGTTTATGTGTTTGTATTCTTTATTCGGACAGGTTTGTTCAGTAGATTAGTAAAAGGAAAACAATACAAAGTATATAGTTGCACATACACCAGTATATATATATATATATATAC
>NW_013665829.1:606299-610184 GCF_000517525.1 Limulus polyphemus | reverse complement strand
AAAACAATAACAAGTATATAGTTGCACATACACCAGTATATATATATATATATATACGCATATTAGTTTTTAACAGAGAAAATAAATCACAGTGTTTATAATAAAATAATTCAAAGAGTTTTGTTTCAATGATTCTAGACACAGTTAAACTGTGGTAATTTTACAATTGTCTATAAAGACGGCAAACAGTAGCTACAAATGCGCTTGCAACTGGTTATGTTGGATAATATATTGTATTCAAGATATTTTTACTTGAAACATTTACGTAGACCGACAAAAGGTTGGTTGGTTATTGTTGTTAAGCACAAAGCTACACAATGGGCTATTTGTGCTCTGCCCACCACAGGTTGAAATCTGATTTGTAGCGTCGTAAGCTTACAGACTTACTACCGAGCCACTGAAGGGGGGGCGACAAAAGAAACATTTGTGTTGATAAAAATAGTGCTCGATATAAACATAGCTATAATCTTACACGAAGATTTAAGCGTAGAGTATAGTTTTCATAGTTTAAAATCTAAGAGTTTATAGATAATAGATAAAAAATGAAGTAATTATTTTTAGTATTTTTTCAGTGCTAACACAAGAACAATTCTAATCAATAGGTGTTTTTTTTTAGTTCTCGATTAATGCTGATTTATATTCTAAAATTTTTCCATTTTACGTGTGCAACAACAAGACTGTTTCAGTCATTTTACGAGAGATTCTTACAGAACCCGGTCCAAGAACTTGTAGACTCTCTGTTGATACAACTAACGCTAAACTGATGTAGATACAGCGGACTGGTAGGTCTTGATAGTATTTTTTAATCCAAGAATAAGTTGAATAAGTAATAAACATTTTATTGTATTCCTCAACAACTAATGATTCGTATGGTAAAAGGCTGCAAAGAATAGCGAAAATACAGAATATTCTAAATCAAATCTGTACATTAATCAAAGACTCAATCGCACACTCTACGTTAACCACTGGTAAAATGTTTTTTTCTGATCTTACCGTCCTGATGAGGGAGAATTGTTTTCCTAGTTTGCTTCTTCTGTCCAGGTATTTGCTGACTTCAATAAAGCAGTAGTTTCAATCCAAGAGACTCTTGGTTGTGTGGCTGTAACTGGGTTTACTTGTCGCTTGCAGCACGGGCGCCGGTCTCCCAGCGTAGCTTGGCTGCGCGTGAATTTCGATTACCTGGTTAGAAAGACAGGAATGACGCTATAGGGCAACCTGAGCTCGGGCATTGGTTCAGTTATGAGCCGGGGCGAACGAAGAAGTACGGAAAAGAAACCATCATCTTCTGCATCGTGGATCAATAGATGATGTTTATCGAAACTCTTAGAAAAAAAAAAAGATGAGGATTTTTAGGACACTATAGATGACTTAAAGTGGTTTAACTTTGTGTGAAATACACTGCTAGTGTTAGTACAGAGAGTGAGTTCTGCAACATGGCTGATAACGGGCTTATTGATATTCTCTATAGTCTATACAACTATCCATATGTATCTATACAAATAAGTTAAATGATTTTCCATATTCACAGTTCGTAAAGAAATCTCCATTTATCTCTAACAGCTAAAAGATATTAAAGCAATTATCGAAAATATACAAATTGCAATAAATATGTATGTATAGCGAAATCATATCAATTTTTACATCTAAAAACGCTATAAAAATCTCTGCAATTATAGAAGCTACATAAACTTATACCTTCATAGAAGTTATTCAAACCTCTTTACTCGCAGAGACTTTACAAATATCTATATTTATAACAATATTACAAATATTTTTACCCTTATCGGCTTCTATTTCTCAATATTCAAAGAGGATATACACACTTCTATATCCACAAAGGCTATACAAACTTTTGTATCCATAAAGGTTTTACAACCTCTATATCTGTAGATGGTATACCATCTCTATATTCGTAGAGTGTGTACAAATCTTTATATCCACGGAGGCTATGAAATGCCTATTTTTGTAGATGCTATACCATCTCTATATTCGTAGAGTGTGTACAAATCTTTATATCCACGGAGGCTATGAAATGCCTATATCTATAGAGGCTATACAAATTCGTATATTCATTGCGGCTGTATAATCTTTATATTCATAAAGGCTATACAATCTTTATATCCACGGAGGCTATGAAATGCCTATATCTATAGAGGCTATACAAATTCGTATATTCATTGCGGCTGTATAATCTTTATATTCATAAAGGCTATACAATCTTTATATCTCTACATTTGCAAATCTTCATATTTTTACCTTCATATATTCATAATTTATTTGCTTGTTTGTTTTGTTTTTATTGAATTTCGTACAAAGCTACTCGAGCGCAACCTATCTCTAATTTAGAAGTAAACAGAAGACAGCTAGTCAACACCACCAACCGTCAATTTTTGGGCTACTCTTTTACGAACGAAAAGTGGGATTGACAGTAACATCATAACGCCTCTATTGTTCGGTGACGGAATTGGAATCCGCGACACGCAAATTGCAAGTCTAGATCCCTAACCATCAGGTCAGGCCAGACCCTATATACCCATAGTAGTATCAAATCTACAGGTCATATGAGTTATACACGTATATCTAAACATATCATATGTAAATCAAAAATTTTTACTTACTTGTTTAAATTTTTCATATATATATATGAAAGCAATAAAACTGTATTATTATCCATCCAAGGTATTCAAAAAAAAAACAAACAAACAATAACAAGTGAACACTACTAGTGATTATTTTATATTCTAAATTTATGTTGAAACACAAAACGTACACCTTCATACTACGTGAAGCACCACGCCCGTGAAACTGGCTTCGGAATGACCAATATTCAAGAAATAAATTAAATACAATAATATTTACAAAACTTTTGGTTTAAATTTTTATGTTGCAACGTAACATGAATAAAGTCCTTTATTTTCAAATGAAAACAATAAATAATTATAAAAAAAACACGAACTTTAAATTCAGTATCACAATGTTTTCTTTATAGAATATATTTTTTTAAACTAAACTTGTCTTACGATATACATTTTGTTGTACGTTATATTATATGCCGAATGTTTATTTTTATACGCTGACTTTTAATAACATTGGCCATTTAATAACATTTTTTTTACCGATCTGTATGAATTATTGGTAAATCAAAAATTAACATTTTAATTAATTTCACAATCGATATTAAATGGACGTAAACGTTGTTTCCGATCCGTTGTTATAGCCAGCTACATCGCTTAGTGATTGGTTTACTTGTATCATAAACCGTTTTCACCACAGGCCCATCACTGCCAAAGATATCAGGAACATAACTTTCGATTAACATATCTGGCTATGAAACAACATTTGTTTAACGAAGAGGCTATTAAAATTTACATCCGTAAGTATTAACGTTAAATAGTTGAGTATAACTTTAATTTCAAGACACATAAACACTACGTTATCAGTGATTCCCTATTTCTTGAAAGCGTGATAATATTGATATTTCTTATACATTGTACAGTTATATTATAATCTTTCTATAATGTTGGCTTCATTAATTCGATCTGGGATTACATAAATCTCCTAAGCTGGGTCGAACCTCATGGGATATTATTAGGATTATAGCCTAAAATATGGATAAAAGTGAAGGTGCCGAACTTATGGTCTCCCAATAGGTGAGCGGTAAGGCTACGGATTTACAATGCTAAAACTCGGAATTCGATTCTCAGTGGTGGACAGAGAGCAAATAGTCTATTGTGTAGCTTTGCGCTAAGACAAAGTAAGTCCAACTGATGAATCATTGCGTACTAATCGTTATAAATGAACTTAAAATAAGACCCAAAACTCGAGCGCTTTCGAATAGTTGACTATTCTTCTTTGTTCTCCTGAAAAAGAATAGTCAACTATTCG
>NW_013665829.1:602687-605299 GCF_000517525.1 Limulus polyphemus | reverse complement strand
TGAAGTTTTGTGATTTAAATATAATGGAATATTGTTATTTTGGAATTAATTTTTTTCTATTTGTGTTTTTACTTTCCTGATTCCTTTTTATATTGAAAGATTCATTAACCTGGATTTTATATTGTATTGTTCATTAACGTTAGTTTCAAGTTCTGGCCTGGTACATATTTTTTTAGTGTGTTTTTTATATTTCAGTAGCTTGAAAGTCACACTGTGGGTTTCTGTGGTTGCCAAAGTATAATAAATGCGTGTTTATTTGGTTCAATCCTGGTTGTAGCGGCGAGTTACTTTATACCGATACGAATCTAAATGAAAAGATTTCCAACAATGCTTATTTACCTACGGTTATTTCCAATACGAATTTAAACATAATTTCTTATTACCCCTGAATATATAAATCCACCAATCCCTTGTTACTTTTACTTAAAAATGGCCATTTTTTTCTGTTCTAATGCTCTATATAACCTCTCACCTATTTTTCCTCGCTATAGAAATAATATTATTTGACTGTAATTACCCTGTATGGAAATATAACTGTTCACCTATTATAACGCTCCACATAACTTATGGTATTTTGTATTCTTAACCCAAACTTTATGCGATATTTGAGCTAAACGGTCAGGTCAGAGACTTCGAGGTTCAAACATGTCCACTTCACAAGCACCACCGCCTATACGGCTACTCTTAACCAAATAACAGGATTGACTAACTGTCATAACACTTCTATAGATGAAAGTGCTTAACGAGTTCAGTGGCATATCATGTCTTGAACACTGTACTTTCCAATTCGCAGCCTAGCAAGTTAACCACTAAGTCTCGTACAACCCTATTTTTCACAAAAGACTAAACATCCTTTTTTGTTATGCTTTAACAGAAACATAGCCATTCGTTGCTACACTCTATAAAAATATCACCATCTACCTGTTGCTACTTGTTATAAAAATATTACCATTTACCTGTTGTTTCCCTCCATAGAAATATAACTATTTTCCCATTTTGTTTTGTTGGTTTGTTTTGAATTTCGCGCAAAGCTACACGAGAGATATCTGCGCTAGCTGTCCCTAATTTAGCAGTGTAAGACTAGAGGAAAGGCAGCTAGTCAACACCACCCACAGCCAACTCTTGGAGTGCTTTTTTACCAACAAATAGTGGGATTGATCGTCACATTATAACACCCTCACGGCTGAAAGAGGATGCATGTTCGGTGAAGGGGTTCGAACCCGCGAGTGAAGCACCCTAATAACCAGACCATGTAAGTTTCCTGTTGTTCTCCCCTTGATCTTCTTACTCAACATATGGGTCAAGTCCGGTCAAGTGGTTAGTGTGCCGGACTGTGGAGTTGAGGTTTCGTGGTTTGCACCCTGTTATCTCAGAATAAAAAAAAAATGATGATAATAAAAATTTGCTCCGCGCTGCGGGACCGTGGGTGCGTTATAAAAGTGACAGCGAAATTTAAGTTTTCGGTCTGATAAGAGCAGCCAAAGATTTCGCGTAGATGATGTTGATTAACAGCCTTCCCTGTAGTTTATCACTTCAGAATTGGGTACTGCTAGTGCAGACAGCTCTTTACGCGAAATTAAACAAACAAAAAATACTACACATATTAAATACGATCATAATTCACTTGATTTTGTTTTCTGCTGTAGACATTTCTTTCGACTGTCTCTGGTACACGAGTTGAGTTTGTAAGTCCTTTATTACCAGCTTCTTATTTCTGCCCATAAAGACGAAAGTTTTTTTTTGCTCAATATTTTATGTAACGATTTAGGCTAAAGTTCAGTTTAAAGCACAGTTTAACCATGCAGCAAACATCACCATTTAAAATTTTTTTTTTCAAGGGGAAAGTATTAAATGGAGAAATATAAATATTGTCGCTTGATTTCCTTTTTATCCTTTTTTCCCCTCGTTCTTCAATGAAAGTTTTGTTGTTGTTTCTTTATCTTGATTTTGGTTATTGATTTTTGGTTTTCTCTCGGAAACTTTCAAGATAAACAAATAAAAATCACCAGAATCTGACTCAGTGGTAAGAAATTTAGCCAAATGCTTGAAAGAGGTTTTTTTTTTCACAACAGAATTTTCAGAAGTGGTATACAGGAGTACAAAGGTAATAACTCTTCCTTCTGCTGATTAACTACGCCGTTTTAACCGCAGTTGTTCAATGGTCTCGAGTCTAAACGTTTGGTTTTAAACCAGACAAGATTTTCGCTTCATCACGATATATGACTACAGATAGTAGAGTAATTTAGAATCGTGTCTTCTTACTGTCAATAATTAATCAAGGATTCTCAAAGAGCGTACGTAATTGGTCTATCATAAAAAAAGGCCGATTGTAGTTGTTGAAAACTTATTGCTTTCATTTACAAATTGCAATAGGAAACAAACAAGAATAACAATAAGCCAAAAGAAGCTACTTTAAATTAGAAATTACTTATTTATCTTTCTTTCTTTCTTACATAGGCCTGGCATGGCCAGGTGGTCAGGGCGCAATCTATGGGTCGCGGGTTCGAATCCCCGTCCCACCAAACATGCTCGCCCTTTCAGCCGTGGGGGCGTTATAATGTGACGGTCAATCCCACTATTCGCTGGTAAAGTGTAGCTCAAGAGTTGGCGGT
>NW_013665829.1:599861-601687 GCF_000517525.1 Limulus polyphemus | reverse complement strand
CCCACTATTCGCTGGTAAAAGAGTAGCTCAAGAGTTGGCGGTGGGTGGTGATGACTAGCTGTCTTCCCTCTAGTTTTACACTGCTAAATTAGGGACGGCTAGCGTAGATAGCCCTCGTGTAGCTTTGCGCGAAATTCAAAACAAACAAACAAACAAGTGGTTTAAGTAGATTTTTTATTATCTGTATCAGTTTCAACATTCTTACCGTACCGTATTCCATAGGCGCTGTGTACAACGAATACCTAGCCGTTACACTGTTCAACTGCTTGAGATATGCGATGTTAAACCTTATCATAGTGACCCCATACTTTGTTGGCCTCGTTTCCGCACAAGACCGATATTCCTGTGTGGTACAGAGGATCCAGAACTTGGTCTGATAGTAAGCAGTGTTTACCTTGACCTTTGTAGCTACTCTCCTGATCCCTAACTTGCTCTTGTTGCAGTATCCAGCGATGATCATGAATCCTTTGGAAAAAAGTTTTGCGATATGCCGGTACCACTTTTGAAAATTTCTTTCTTATACTTACTGGTAGGAAATGGCACGAGACTTGTTACAGTTATCAAGGAAGACATAGATATCGTGAAATGTCACCATGTGCTAGGTATTATTGACACAGTTCTCTGTGGTTGGTCTTCCTTTCCTAGATATGTCGTAGAAGTAACTGGTGTACACGTGACTCGTGCTTTTCCTAAATCCTCGATTTGAACACATCCTTATGATTTGCGTGTATGAGTATTTTGCGTCTGATAAGGCTGCTACATATCCTTGCCAAAGTGATCAGTTTTTGGTGGCATCACACTGTGTCAAACAATGTCAAAATGTAGTTCTGATCAATTCTGTTCCACCGCCAATTTACATCTGCTATTATCACGTGACCTGAATATTCAAAATTTATTTAATATGACGCACTCAACACTCCGTATAAATTAGTTAAAGTACCTCACATATCTCTGGGTTTTAGACATTTGTTTAATTTCTTTGCTTACCATAGGAACGCACTTGATACACCCACTATTTCTACTCCATACTTCTATATGGGAAATGATGTTTTAGATATTTCGCCAAATTTCGCAATTTTACATTGTTCTTGGGAATACAGAGTCGCGAAGGAATTAAATAGCAAACAAAATCTGTTATTATGAAAAAACATTGTCAAAAATATTTTGACACTACTAATGACGTCATCCCGCTTTTCATATGTCGGTTCTTCATTATATGTATTTTTAAGTCTTGATTATAAATAGCTGTTTGACCCATACTGTAAACAAGCTAGCTGGACAGCCTCAGTAATTTACACAATATCAGATCTGTGTATGAATGAGAATTACGTCAGATCGGTTTGCGCACGCTAAACACATACACAGCTCTATCGGGTAGCATCTGGTGTTATCGATCAAGCTGGGGTAATGAGAGCCGATAATGCTCACAGCTGCAATCCTCGTCTGGTCATAATATGAACCTTGTTGCCTGAGTATTGTTATTATGTATGAGACATTTACTGCTTGAGCCAAGTGAAAAGCTGATTAGATTCGAACACTATCGTTCGAAGAGGTCAGGAGTGGCTACACGAATAAGATTATCACACACACATATAAGCTTATATAAATATAAACACATATGAACATAGTCGCCTTTCTCTCTCTCACTGCAGGTTATATCTATTGCTGAATTCAATATTTTTGATTTCATTCATTAAAGCTGATTAAGTATATTTTATCTTGTTTCATGTTTTTATAATTACTATATCATATAAAATGATACATTTTAATGTCAGTATAGGTAAAGTTGAAATGTTTAGCACGACTGTATCTGACTCGCGTTGATC
>NW_013665829.1:576620-598861 GCF_000517525.1 Limulus polyphemus | reverse complement strand
AATGATACATTTTAATGTCAGTATAGGTAAAGTTGAAATGTTTAGCACGACTGTATCTGACTCGCGTTGATCTATCTGTATGTGCAATGCTAGTTTAAATCATTCAGAATGATAGTAGGACATATAAAAATAGCTACATAATGAGCGAAGTACTGATGATAAGTTTTAGTATAGCATAGGTAAGAATATCTTTATCAGACGAATGTTACAAGAAGTTTCAATAATGTTTAACAAACTATTATATATATATATATATATTATATAGGCCTATGTAAAGTTTGTCACTTTAAAAAAAAAGGTTCTTCCAGAGCATGAGCAATTAATTGAAAAGGTGCATGGCTGGATTCTGAACGTTAGACTACTTCATCACTAGTAAAAAGCTTCAGGCAAATAGTTCTCCGTCACTTTTTTAGTGACATCCTTCATACACACAGGCATATAACATAAGAAATCTCATAAACCATTCAGGCTAAACCCGTGAACACCCTCTGGGTGCTGGTATTATTTTCAAAGTCGTATATCTCTAGAGTTAATAGCAAGAAAACTACGTAGTAGTATTATTTAATAATTCTATCAGCGTACACGTCAAAGCAAGCTAAAAACATTAATAATAATTTTTATTTAATACATTTAACGCACCGGGCGTGGTTTAGTTGTCATCGTGTCCTGACTGTGAATCATACGAATCAGTTTCCGCAACCTGTTGCCCAAAAAAACGCGCTTCGCACTTTGGGGCCGTGGATGTGCTATATAACAGCATTCTGAGATAAGTTGAGTTAGAGAGTTAATTAGACTAACTGGTAAATTTAATTTTATGTAATCTAATAAAGGTATATCCTATAATAATTACGGTGATTAATATTTTCCTTTATTTGATTTGAAAATATCTTTAATACCCTTAAATATAGTTTTACAGAGAAGGGAAATACGATATTTAGCTTGACATGCGGATTCTTCCCACAATATACTGTAAAAAAAAGATACTTATGCAGCTATAAAATTTAATAATCAAGAAAAGTAAAGACCATGATAAGTGTATTATTGGCGATGATACACCAACAGAGGAAGTAACGCACGAAATCGTGGGAACAAGCAGTTAAATAGTTTTTGATACAAAATCTTGCAAACGATTTTAGGATACTCGAATAATTACTTCAAAATGTATTGTTAGCTTTAAAATTTCTATTAAAAACACTAAAGATGCTATTTTTCTGCATGCTGCACGTACTCCATTACATTTAAATAATGAAACTTGAAATTTAGGGTTACTTGAAGGTGTGTCAGAACTGCAGTTTAATGACGTCAACTTTGCATGTAATGTAAACCTAACATTTTAACCATGATTATGAAAAAATTAGTGCTTGTTCGGATTACGTTTAATCGTAGTGTCTGAAGCTTTTACATTGAACCAGTTTTTACTGCATTTTATCGGTAGTATTACTTACCTTGCTTTTTAAATAAATGTAAAAGTTACTAATACCTATATCAAATTTGCGGCAGCCCATATAAACGAAACGTTGTTTGGTTTGAAATCTATCGCAAAGTTACATGAGGGCTATCTGTGCTAACCATCCCTAATTTAGCAACTAGTCAACACCACCGTTGGGATTGACCGTAACATTATAACGTCCCCACGGCTGGAAGGGTCAGCATGTTTGGTGACGAGGATTCGAACCCGAGACCCTCAGATTGCGAGTCTAGCACCTTAACCACCAGGCTCTGCCAGGCCGAAACGTTGCTTCCAGAATTGATTAGAACGACGTTTCTCGCAACCCACTTTACACGATTTCACGAAGTGTTAACATCACTTTCTGCATTTTTACTGGTCCAGCGTAATGTCGGACAAGCTAAGGTAAATTATCCCCATTCTCTCTCTCTTTTAAAATAACCTAATATCCTTATTAGAATCAGTTGATAAAGAACCCGATAATAAAACATGGCAACTTCACAAAGATGACACAGTATATGTTCTATAAAGTTCTAACAGTACACGAAAAACTAAACCAATTTAGTCCCACTCTACTCTTGTATGTGTCCGTATGTTTGAAAGTTTAATGATCTATAGCGATTATTTTAAAATATTCAAGTTCTCAACTCATTTAAAACCAAACTGTTAGTTTATTAGCTTCAACTATAACACTTTACGGGCAGGTAATATTTTCATAGAGACCAGTTCCATATACTATTAATAACAAGAATTTAAACACCTGCCATTTTCAATAACTATTCAGTATCGTACGTATAAAATAATGTCGAACCGGCTCTGATGTGATTTTTTTAGTATTTGTTTGTTTGTAATTAAGCACAAAGCTACACAATGGCTATCTGTGCTCTGCCCACCATGGGTATCGAAACCCGGATTCTAGCATTTTAATTTCGCAGACATACCGCTGTGCCACTGGGGGGCGATTTTCTGATGACCTTATTAGTAGTTGTGTATGAATATACAACTATGGCGAAAAGCTTACATCTGCAGCGGAACAGCAATGTATTAGCACGTGCAAATCATTTTTCAAAATTACAGCTAGTCTTTTGTAAATTGTTGGAAATCAAGAATTATGAATATTCTCAAAAATCGCCTTCAAAGAAAGAAGAGTCTTAATCAGTAGCTTTTGGTAATATACTGTAAATTAAATTAGCGATTGTGGAATAAAGACCCAAACAAAGGGTTTCAATAAACTTTGATAGCGTTTACAGAGATACCTTTTTTACTCAGATAGATGAAATTACATTCTGCTTTACTATTAATTACAAAAATACATATATGATTATTATCATTGTAATATTTGTACTATAACAAATATTTGAGTATGTTTTACAATATTAAGGTTTATTGGGCTCACTAGACTGAAGAACACTGATTAAGCACATTTCAGATCATGGTGTAGGTTACCAGCTGTGACATAATCGGGGAGTAGTGAAAGTGTTCAAGATATTAACAGGTATATCAAAAGATATTTGGAATTAAGAAGGATATTTACTCTACACGAGCCCTTCTCTTTACCCTTTTGATTTTCGTAACAAAATTTCGAAAAAGACATGATAGCGTTAGAATAACACAAGTAAAGCTAAGTTTAGTCAATGTTTTGCATGTAAATGGTTCTTCAAATTCATAAGAACTATGTAATTAATGAGCCCCTTTTCATTAATTCAAATTCGCTTTAGGTAAAACATGATAAAAATAAATAATTTTAGTTGGCTATTAAAATGTTCAAGTCGAAGGCTGTGCCTACTTTTCCCAATTAAAATGCACCACACTCCATCTTTTGTAAGATTACTACTATTTTATCTTTTATGATATATTCTATAATAAACCACTCTGTTTGTTTTTCAGTGCAACGACAATATAACTTCTTTTTAAAATATGTCTTTCCAGCTACGGAATTTTACACATCTACTAAGTCCATAGACTAAGACCTCGTTTTGGAGAAATAGAAAGCCAAATCAACTGTGACAGATTTTTTCCGGCTCTTCGATAACGGTTGAAACGTTATAGTTCCAGAAAAAGAAAGATCTGTCAAAGCCATTCAGTCAGTCCTACTCATAGGTAAGGTTATGTGTAGAATGTTTTATCAGAATGGAAACCCCATCTATTTGCTTACGAGATATTTTATATATGTATATATGTTATAAAACGAAGAAAATAAGAGCGTAAAGAAAAATAACATCATTTGATTTTTACAAGAGTGAAAAGATGGTTATGAGTCATATCACAATCGATATTTTACAAAAAATAAATGGCCACATACTTCAACTTCTATCTTCAAACAACATGTATAAATCCATATCCCATATGATCCAAAAGATAATGAGACGTAATCCTTTTAAAAATATAGAAAAGTTAGCAAAAATGTTTTTGTACGTATTTACCATGACCTGATTTAGCTATATAATTATCAGAATAAAATCTATAAATGATTTATTTGGATTATTCCTAAACATATTGCAAACGTTGTTACTATCTAATATTTACAATTAGAAGTTTCAAACTTTCATTTGCAACTGTTTATTAAAACTTAAATAATATATTATTTGCTAAATTGCTTTTCACAGATGATTTTGAAGATATATACTTTAGTGGTGTGTAAGCGTACCATGTATTTTATACTTTCTTATATTAATACATGAATTTCCAAAACTTTTCGCTTAGTCTAATTCTATTCACTTTTCATATGAACACGTGGTTTAGGAAACTAATGAGTTAATTTAGTTCTAGCTACCTTTGTTTTTTTGTTCTCTTGAAGATGATACCTGTGTTTTGCCTGCGAAGATATTCTTGTGACGTACCACAGTTTGCAGGAAGTTCAACAACAATAAGTCTTTACTGTCCGAGTAAATGATATCTAGAGGTTGTATGAGAACGATCACTCACGCGGATATCACTGATCACTATGGGTAACTCTGACGTTTCCTGTTAAGTAAGAAGCATTGGATTCACAGAGCCTTTCTTGGTTTCTAGCGTGAGTCAGCTGACAGGAAAACGTCTTGAAAGACCAAAGCTGTTTACTGATTCACAGATCCTGTAGAAGGCGAATAAGCGCACTGTTTTGTTGCTTTAGACATAAATAAAAATTGTTCTTCACTTTATGTAAGTTTCAGTCTATTTATTTCCTTAACTTAAAATTCAGTTAGTTTAGTTTAATTCAAATAACTCTGTAATTATTCTGATTAATGTTTTCATTATAAAGCAGACCTACTTAATCTTTGCTGAAGTTATTTAAACTGAGAATATCACAGTTTGTATGTTGTAAAGTAGATAGTAATAACATTATAGAATATAATGCTAGGCTAGAGGTTTAGACTGAGTAAAATTGAATTTATGCCAGTTTTGTAAAACAAATACCATTATAAATTACTGATTTCTGAAAATCTTTTCTTGAAAGTATAATATAAAGCTGACTATTTTAAAAATGTATCTGATTGATGAAGTATTCAATGTAAGTAAAACATACCAATAATAAAAATAACGAGTTTACAATTTGGGCAATGCAAGAATTGAAGTTTCGTGATTTATCATTGGCTTGAGAGATACAATTAAAAGAATCTAAAAACAACGGAAAGAGTTGGGGTTGGAAATTTAAAATTCGGAAGAAGCTTTTCTCTACCTACTGAATAAATGCATGGTATATTTATATTATATTTATGATTATATATATTTATTTTTAACTACTGAATTATAGAGAGTAAAATGCAACTGAAGTTTACTAATAACCTGACAAAGAATGATACCTTGGAGCGAGTAAAAAGAATAATCCAACATTCTAATATTACTCCAATATTATCTCTTCTCCATGGAGAAAAGTACAAGCTTCATTTCTGTTGAGGAGAGCCAAGACAGTATGAGGAACAGAGGAAAGACGTCAAAGGTAAATATATTCAAAGAAAGATAATCAACGTTTGAGGAATAAAATACAGTCAAACATTGCTAATACCAAAGTTGAAAGGGTATTGACATTTTAGGCTTACCAAAAGCTTTTTAGTGAGATCATCTACACATTTATTACCAGATGTTCCGATTTTGCACTTGAAAACTTCCAATCGAGAAAGTAATAAATGACATCTGAAACTCATATAACATTTTGAGAGGCGGAAACAGATGATTAGAAAGACAGAAAACTGCTTAAAGAATACGAGATAAATGGATCAGAGAAATAACTGCAGGTTTCTGAGATTACCTAACCTAGTGCAAGAAGAAAGGCTAACAAAGCGACACTTATGTTTGATGACAAAAGTATAGATAAAGAAGGCACAAACCATCTATCTTGAAACTAAGATAAAACCCTTAAACCTAGAAAAACATTCAAGGCAATAGGAAGGTAAAAGACCATTTAGTGGAAGACAACTATAGAGCAACCAATTTTATTTGTTAAACTAAGAGAAGGAGAGTAGAAGAATGGTAGGCTCAATGTTATGCAAGATAACTATGAACAAAGAAATACTTGAATAAATTTTGCAAACAAGATGAAGTTCATATTTAAGTGTGTCTTGTCTTGAACAAAATGTGAGAAAACAGTCCAGTTGTGGCATAACAAGTTAAGACTAAACATACCTACCTCAGAATAACATCGAAGGTAGAAATGAGGCCCGTGTAGTGTGGCATATGAGATGGAGGTGAGTTACGTAACAGAATATCCCAGACCACTCGATATAAAATAGACTCATAATACACTGTGGAGCAAACCAAAGACCAATAAGAAATAAGAAAAGCATCACCTGGTTTAGTTTTCCCAAGTGCTACTTGAAACTGCTTAAAATGAATTATAATGCTTGCAAGAAGCAGAACCAATGCTTCATAAAAGGATATCTAGAATAATTTTTAGCTAGTGGTAGACAGCTACCTCTTCTATGTCTACGTGATTTATCACGTACTTCATAATTCATTTGCCGGTAAGAAAACATTACATATTTAAATACGAAATGGACAAAGTTGTGAAGTAAGCGTACAACAGAGGCAACAATACTCGTTTTGCTTATTCGTTAGTAAAGTTTTGATCCTGTTTTAATGTTAATTGTATCATCTATTGCGATTACAGAATCTTAAGTAGATAAACTTTACTGCATCATAAAATTTAGAACAAAGTTTTATAACGAAATGAATCTAATAACGCTATCCGTGATATGCTGAATTAAATGTGATCTAAAATTTCGCACTTTACTGATTCTAATGGTGTTATCATGTACAAGATGACATGATTATAATGTCATTAGAAAAGGCACTTGGTAACTTAAAAGTGGTGGATGGTGGCGAGGGGGCGTAGACAACGTCTTTCTAGTATTTTATTTTGAACCGTACATACTTGTGTTGAGCGCGGGACAAAAGGTCCCATACTTATAGGCCCACTCAGTGGCTTAGCGGTAAGACTGAGGACTCATGACGTTAAAAATTGGGTTGTGATACCCATAGTGAGAAAAAATGTGAGAAAAAGAGTCAAGTTGTGGTATAACAAATTAATATCAAACACACCTAACTCATAATAACATCGAAGGTAGAGATGACGCCCAATAGCTAATTATAAAGCACTGACCATACGAGTATCTTGTACGTGTTTATATAGTGCAGTTTTGTGCTTAACAACAAACAAACAAACACTTTGATATCAGACACGTGTATTTTGGTTAATGTAGTGAGGCTTTCATACACATTCCTATTAACAAAATCTGGGTAATGTTTTTTTTTCATTTCATTTTATAGATGCCATTTTCATTATGGTTATTTAATTATTACCAAATGAAGTTCTTCTGACTAAAGACATTCATCCAATTAACATTTACCCTCAGTATTTTACTTATATTTATACGAATAACTTGTACATTATTTTTGCAGACGGTCTGGCATAGCTCGGTGGTTAGAGCGCTCGACAATCTGTGGATGTTGGGATCGAATTTCGTTATTATTCTTTCAACGATTGGGACATTATAATGTGACGGTAAATCCCACTTTTCGTTGGTAAAGAGCAGCCCAAGAGCTAAAAGTTTGTTGTGTTGACTAGCTGGCTTCCGTCTAGTCTATCAATTTTAAATAACAAGCGCAGATAGCCCTCGAGTAGCTTTGTGCGAAATTCAACAAACCAACATTTCTGCAGACAGAATTATGGAGTGGCAGTAGTTATCTATCAGTTATTAAACCCTAAATTCTAATCTCAAAAACCTGCCGGCGAAGATGGACGAATTTTGTTTTAGAAATTCTAACTAAAGGTATTTAGTTGACAACATGTACGGCCAGAAACCGATAAAAAAAGAAGAAAAATAATGGAGAAGTGATAAAGGAAGTCATTGGTTGGTTAAGAAGAAATGCACGAATTACTTCCAATAAAATAAGAGCTCACACAGCCTCCAATACAGCACATAGCAACGACGTTTAGAAAAAAACCCAACAAACTTCCATGCTCATTCAAGTAAGCTTATTTCAGCGAAAAGACCCAGGATCGATTCCTAGCCACACCCAACGCAAAAATAGTCTTTCTCAGGACTTCCCTTAAGACAATAACAGATTATCAGATGATACGTAGGATAAAAACTAATAAATACTTAGTTATGAATATCATAACAAATAAATAAATGTAAGAAAATTAGTTACTAATTAATACCTAGACTTAGCTGATCGTATAGACTACTTACCATAAGAACGATTAATATATGATCGCCAAAGCCTTACCGTAAGTATTTAAAATTAATCATTGATGGTAAAAAATACGAATTTCTTGAACGTGATTCTATCAAACGTAATTCAACATACGTGTTTATTATCGATCAAGTTTAATGCATATTATGTTTACTTGGATAACCTTCTAGCTCGTAGATAGCGAATAATTATGCATTTAAAAATATAATTTTGCAGAACGCTTATTTATGGAGGTTTGTTTGTATTAGAGTTATCCCATTTATGGGTGTCAATCGCTCATTTGTTTCTCTAGACATCATATTCTAATCGTCTCAGTTTATTTAGTACACATTAGGGGATGTTAACCTACCAAAGTTAGTGTAGGCTTTTGTAGTAAACATTTTCTATTAAGAGCTAATAGTTAAGTGTACCAAAATGCCCTAAAGAATGATAAATGTTTAAGTATGTTAAGACGCAACTGAATTTTTTGAAAATTCTGATGAAATCCGATATTTATTTAGTGATGTCCTCTACTATTGGATTACTTAAAATAAGAAAATGCTGAGCATATATATTATTTTTGAAGTTTAATAAAAATATTTTCCTTCTGAACATATGTCTTTTTTGGAATACATAAACTTTTAATACATGATGAACAAAATCTTAAACGAAATAGGTTTTATAAACAAAAAGTTGGAAAAACGTATAACGTGGAAAACAACGAATTACCTAAGACATCCACCAAATATATCTTTGAAAAATACTTCTCTTAATTAGATAAACCTCTTTGATTTAATGAAACCTAGTATTATTTCATTCTTATTTAATCTCATATTGCCTGAAGTATCACTGGTCATTTTGTTTAAACTGAGAATATAAACGAACTTTCATGTTGGTGTATGTATGTGTTGTATGTGGTCTAATTAACGCTCTTTTTTTCAGTAAAGATAATTCTGTGTATGGATTTTACTAGAACACACGTAAAAAAATAATTAAAACGATAAATACTCCCGTGGAAACCCTATCAACACACATTAACCCAGTCTAAAATTCATTTTTAATAAGTTGTATTTTAATGTCCTTTTATTACAATGGTAAATCTAATCAGAGCACTCAAATTTTTAGGGCTTAAACCTATGTTTTACATTAATATGGATTTTAACATTTAACATTATTTTTTTTATCAGAACGGATAACATTATCGTCAATCAACATCCAATGTGTGGCATGGGGGTTAGAGATAATCATGGACAAGGTTGTTCGTAAAAGCATAACACCAGTGCTTAAGAAATCCGTATTTATAGCATAGTCTATGAAAACGAAACATTTAGTGTTGACCTTAATTTGAAGTCTTTAAAAACTGACCCCGAAGGTTAAACGAATTTTTGATATATATATATATATATATACCTAAATTTCTATTGTGAGAGAACTGGAATTGAAAGCCTTAATTTTTTAGTTATTAATTTACTGACTACACCATAAATTGTAGTGAAGAAAAGAAGATGTAGAGGCCTAATCTATTATTTGATTCGCTCCTTTTACTGCAGCAAACTAGTTTCGCTGAATTCACAGATCCCCTGTGCTGTGTGGCAAAGCGAGGCAAATAAATAAAGTAGGCTTCATATAATGGTGAAATGTAAGCAGTTTGTTTGGTCTTGATGTACAGTCCTTTGCTTACCACTAAATATTAGTTGAAGCAAATGTAATATGGCAGTATGAGTATATTTTCTGTGAGAGCAAGTTAATTATTTAAGTGATCGGTGGTGCACAAATTTTTATGAAGTTAAGTTCGTTTTTGTTGCAAAAATTAAGATTATATACCAGTTATACTCGATAGCTTAATCATTTTATATTCCAATCTAAGTTTTCGGTCGATTGATTGTATGTAGTTTCAGTTGCTTATAAACAAATAATTTAGTTTTATGGATGGATTACTTAAAAAAAATAGATTTGACTTTTAAGAACGCGTATAGAAACTTGTAGTGAGTCAAATTAGAGTGACTGCAATCTTTTTTATAAATAAATTGCTGTTTTTAGATGTTTTGGTTTGTTTCAAAATTTCATGCAACAAAGATTGAGATGAATCTCACGAGGTATTTTTTTTTTACGTTTCAGTAAACGAAAAAACACAACAATTTCTTTACGAAACAATAAATCATACAAGCTCTCCAAAAGGAACTTTTATATAAGTTTTTGCCATGTTTTACATTAATATGGATTTTAATATTTAACATTATTTTTTTTATCAGAACGGATAACATTATCGTCAATCAACATCCACTGTGTGGCGTGGGGACAAGGTTGTTCGTAAAAGCATAATATATGATCCAAGTATAACCTGCCTAAACTAGATTTTTTTTGTCTCTGACCAGATTATTTCAATCTTTTACTATTTTTAACACAAATATTGTTTTTAATGGTGAATTTAATGGTTATTTTTACTTTATAATTACAGCAGCACTATTTTAGGTATGTGAGGATAAATTAGAATTAAACTCGCTTAAATCAGTTTTAGACACCATGAGCAGGTTTTACCTTTACATGTTCTCGTTTCGACATATATTTTAGTAATCATTCCTTGTATTTTTCTCAGAACTTGATTCATTTATTGATCAGTTTTGAGCTTGATCAGTTGATTGACCACTTTTGAGCATAATATTTTTAGAACATCGAAAGCAAGTGTTTATTCAACTATCTATATTTTGCACTAGACTATGATTTGTTCTTCTCTAAAATAACAGTTTACATAACCCTCAAACAAATATAGAAAGAAAGTATACTGGCTTAATTAGGACTACACATTATATATTCACTAAACATACAATGTTACTTCCTTGCTAAATCTGAAATAGAATTTAAAACTAAACGCTTTTTATTACGGAATAGGCTTGCTCAAAAGAAAATACCAGCAGTAAAAAAATACGTATAGGCAAGAAACGTCAATATTAAATATTAGGTAAGTTGTTTGAGGACCCTGCTGAAGTTATGCAGACTGAATATTTGTATAAACATGGTGCACGCATGCAGAAATAGGCAAGATAGATAGCATATTTTATTTTATGAAATCAATTTCGTCAGTTTGTCATAAAAACTTTAACTAATGTAGCTATAAGTACGAGCGAACAAACAAAGCAGCAATGTAAAAACTTACAAAAGTGTTCACTTTTCTTGGAGAATAAATATGTGAGTTCGTGTCAAGTCTGTTTTTTCTTATTGTATACAGTCAACGCTATTGAAAGTTCTTTTTATTTTTTAATATATTCAAAATGAGACCCAAAACTTTAAATAGATATACTGATTTACCTTTCAGACAACAGACCGGTATAAAATAGACATACAGATTTACTTCTAATACAATCGACCGGTAGTATTCAAAAGCGCTCGAGTTTTGGGTCTTGAAAATATTACAACTTTTGTAGGTGATTCTGTGTGCTAACTACTTAACGAAGGTTCTTTTTTTTGCCTAAAGTGATCTATATAATTTAATATTGACTAATATAATGTAGGTTTTCTCTTGTTACACGGTTTACTTATAACGCTAAAATCCGATATTCGATTCCCCCCGGTGTACAGATCAGATAACCCAGTGTGGCTTTACTTTAAAAGAAACAAGCAAACTTGTTTCACGTTACCAAAATTTAAAGACGGTAAATTAAATTATTGCAGACTATTAAACCATTGATTTTTTTTTTTTGGGGGGGTTGGCATGTAAGTACCTGTTATCAAATTATCTTAGATCTTTAAACCTTGACTATGTCGCTGAATTACAGTTAGCTATGTTACGTTACAGTTAGCGGTTAGTAATGGGTCAGCAGTAAGTATATGGATTTGTAACACTAAAATCTGGGGTTCGATTCCTCAGGATGGACAAAGTGCGGATAGCCTATTGTGTAGCTCTGCGCTAAAACAAGCTCACTCAGTTAGTGAATATTATTTTTAACTTTTATATTTATTCTGCTACATTATTCTCATCTGACAAGTCTTTGTTTAAAAGGTTATTAATTCCACTATAATTTAAGGTGTTTAAATGACGTGAAGAATACACAGTATTAGAAAACCACACCCTTAAATCTAGATTCTTTTTCAAAAAGTAAAAAATTATAATGTTATCAGCACATGCTTCTTTTTTTTTGGGGGGGGGGGGCTCTAGATTTAAGCCCAAGCACAGTTACGGCATCGCTAACACTTAGAGGTTTAATAATCAACAAACCACAGTATTCTGCTCACTCAATCCCGGATTAAGTCTATTGATCAATATACTTTCCTTTATAAGTAGTTCCTGTTCCCTTTTTTTATTTGTTAGGGGTTTAAATGATCCTCTACTCATAGGTCCATTACTCTGATTCGGTACATTCTCGGTGCTTGAGTATGACGTGAACCTTAAATTTGCATGTTTTTGTATTCGAACCTAGTGGTGGATCCAATATAACATAAAGGGCATTTATATTCATATACCACATTATACATGTTGAAGATTGATAGAATTCCTGAATAAATATTATAACCTATATAAAGACTAGAAACCTATTTCAATTCAACTTGAAGATATGCACAATGAAATAACTTGCGTCACTGGTTTCTATTCAGAATAGCCTGTGTACCTGTATATGACAGGCCTATAGATATGTTTTGTTTAGTAACATCCCAATTAAGTTGTGTAGAAAGACTTATTGTTTAAATAGTCTTGAATAACGTGGTTTATAATGACTATTGAAAAGGCATTTTTAATAAAAGTTTATTATTATTTTCTATCTCTTTATGAAGCTCAATGGCTCAGCGGCAGTCTGAGTGCTAATAACGCTAAGAGTCGGCTTTCGATACCCACGGTGGGCAGAACTCAGAGAGTCTATTGTGCTGCTTTTGTCCTTAACAAAAAGTAAATACAAAATCTCTTTATTAAATAGACATACTTACTAGTTAATGTATTTGTCCGATGAACCAATATTTTATACAAAGTTTTCTTAAAATATCGTGGTATAAAACTGTCTACAGGAAATTTTATTGATCAATAGCATTAAAACGAAAATGAATGAGCAAAACAATGTTAAGCTACAGCATGATTGTGATAAGTAATACAGTTAGGCTAGACTTACTCATAGCCCTCCTGTTTAACGTGGCCTGGCATGGCTAGATGATTAGGGCGCTTAACTCGTAACCTGAGGGTCGCGGGTTCGAATCTCCTTCCCACCAAATCTGATCACACTATAATGTGACGGTCAATCCCACTATTCGTTTGTAAAAGGGGTAGCCCAAGAGTTGGCGGTGAGTGGTGATGACTAGCTGTCTTTCCCCTAGTCTTTCACTGCTACATTAGGGACGGCTAGTGCAGATAGCCATTGTGTAGCTTTGCGCGAAATTCCAAACAAACCAAACCTTCGTTAGAAATCGCACTACAGATGTAAACGTCGCAAATTCCCTAAGCCTACAGCCAACACTACGGGGAACGTCCATCTTAGAAATTAATATTCTAGTTTATTACAAATTCTGCTATATCTAAATTACTGAGAAATTATAACGTATATACATATATATATAAGTTTTTGTTTGTTTGTTCGTAGTTAAGCACAAAGTTACACAATGGGCTATCTGTGCTTTACCCACCACAGGTATCGAAACCCAGTTTCTAGCTTGTAAGTCCGCAGACATACCGCTGTGACCATTGGGGGGGGGGCTATTTATAAGGTAAAGGAATACTAATATTAGGTGAAGTAAGTTTGTAAATGGAGACAACATCTTTTCGGCGTTCATCAAAACATATCAACAGAATCATTGATTAAGTTCTGTCTAAATCTAATTGATTGTTTGAGTATCAAATATTTTAGCAATTTCTTTATTTTCGCCTCATCAGGATATATTGTAGTAATATAATTAATTATTCATACTGTGATTGTTCAAGTAAATTGATTCATCAATATATCTACATGTTAAAATGTATATATAAACGTAAGTTTCTGCACAAACGAATTATCATAAATATATATAGTTAAAAAATGACAAAGAAGATAATTTTTACCCCCATAAGGATTATCAATCATCTGACTGCAAGCTTGCTGTTTAACAGCAATAAAGATTCGCCAAATACAGAAAGTAATAAGGTCATTTCCCATATTGACAGATTCATTCATACATGTAGGAATGAACACGATTCAGAACACAGATCTTTGTTGTTGTATATATATATATAACTACATATAAGATTATTTGTTTGATTTGGTTTCTTTTGAATTTCGTGCAAAGCCACTCGAGATCTATTTGTGCTACCAATCTCCAGTTTAGCAGTGATAGACTAGAGGGAAGGCAGATAGTCAACATCCTCAGCTTTTGGGCTTCTCTTTTATCAACGAATAGTGGGATTGAACATACCATTATAACGCCCTCCCACAGCTAAAAAGGCGAGCATGTTTGGTGACTATATAAAATGATATCGCTGTAGCTAAATGTTAGTTCAATTAAATATAAACGTAAGTATAAGTTTTGCAGAAGTAATTAACTAATCGAACCTTTAAATATGTTGTTGAAAATTCGAATTTTACACTAATTTGTCGTGTAGAAAATGAAAGGCAGAAACCAACTATTTCCTACTTTCTGTACTCAATCGGAAATGTATTCCAAAAACTAGGAATAAAGTGGTCTGAGAAGTCCATGTGGGCAACGAGATACATGCTGTGATTGTCATGAAATTTATAGTGGACATTACCTTGACTGTTGGTTACGCTGATAGTTTACTTGGTTTGGCGAGCATGTCTGGGAGGTAAACTGAAACAATATCATATCTAGAATGTGAGATTCGATATCAAAATGACTATAGACAGTAAGCAGTAAACACTTAGCTGTGTGATGTGAATTAACCAATCTGGACAGTATGTATTGCTATCAGTTGACCTGGACTGTGAATTGTGATATCAGCCGGCTTAGATTATAAACTGCGACACCAGTAGATCTAAATTGTACACTATGACACTAGAAGATCTGGGCAACTGATTATGATATTGTATCTATAGATTGTATACTATGACATTAAATAGGTTTGAACTGTTTGCTTTGCAACATCAGCAGATAAAATTGTATAATTTACCATTACCAGATCTGTATTGCTGGTTATGACATTATTATATCTAGATTGTGCGTGGAAACATCAATAGGTTAGAAATGTGTGCTACACAACATCGGTAGATTAGGAATGAGCGTTGTGACATCAGCAGATACAAACTGTACATTACGACACTATAACAGATATGGCTACTGGTTATGATAATATGTATATAGACGATATACGCTGACATTAAGAGATTCGGACTGTTTGCTTTGCAACATCAGTAGATACAAATTATACAAAGTATACTGCGGCACTATCACATCTGGGGTAACTGGTTATGATATTATTATATCTAGATTATGCGCTGAAACATCAATATATTAGGACTGTGTGCTCCACGGCATCAGTAGATGTTCTCTGATATCAACAAGTCTGGACTACTGGCCATAATATTATGTCTATAGACTGTACATTATGACAACAACAGCAGATTCAGACAACGGCAGATGGGACTACAGACTATGACGTCAGTCGATTCGTATTGCGCCTAGTGACATATGTAGATCTTTGAATTTTTGCTCTAATATCAACAGATCTGGACAGTACAATGTAACATCATTGAAACAGGACTGTGAGATGTGCTATCAGTTGGTTCAGATTTTTACTCAGACATACATAGACCTACATTGTATGCTATTACATCAGTCTCAGTTAGGGAAATGTTTATTTTGTTAGAATCAAATTTCGACATTTGTTTGTTTGTGTGCAATTAAGCACGAAGCTACACAATGGGCTATCTGTGCTCTACCCACCACGGGTATCGAAACCCAGTTTCTAGCGTTATAAGTTCGCAGACATACCGCTGTGTCACTAGGGGGGCATTTCGACATTTAAGATTTAATCATGTATATTTTTTCCAGAAAAAAAAAATCGACAGAACCTATTAAGACACAAAACCAACTCAATTTATTCTTCTTTTCTCGTAGATTTTAGCTACAAATAAATAGCAAACCAATACATTGCTATGACAAGTAAAATTGAAAATATATCTCACAAGTTAATCGTCTACCAAAAACATGTCTTTGATACAAGAAATTTGGGCTACTGTGAGAGAAAAACATAAAAAACCCTTAAAATCCTTAATTAAACAAGGAGAAACTAAACTGTCTAAAATAAAAAAAACAAGGTAAAAGAAAAATAGTTCAGCATTTCACCTAAACTGAACAAACACGCACAGTTTTAAAGTGCAAATTACTTATGTTATCTATAAAGCGCTTAAGTTTTACAGTGCAAATTACTTATGTTATCTATAAAGCGCTTAAGGTTTACAGTGCAAATTACTTATGTTATCTATAAAGCGCTTAAGGTTTACAGCACAAATTAATTATGTTATCTATAAAGCGCTTAAGTTTTACAGCGCAAATTAATTATGTTATCTATAAAGCGCTTAAGTTTTACAGTGCAAATTACTTATGTTATCTATAAAGCGCTTAAGGTTTACAGTGCAAATTACTTATGTTATCTATCAAGCGCTTAAGGTTTACAGCGAAAATTAATTATGTTATCTACAAAGCGCTTAAGGTTTACAGCGCAAATTAATTATGTTATCTATAAAGCGCTTAAGTTTTACAGCGCAAATTAATTATGTTATCTATAAAGCGCTTAAGTTTTACAGTGCAAATTAATTATGTTATTTATAAAGCGCCTAACAACATTTGGATAGAGAGAACTTACGCAATCCCACGATTGCGGCGATGAACCAGTATCCACCAGGCACAGTTTGTCTTTGATTGTTGTTTGTAAACGTTACAAGTCTTTGAGACTGTCTGGCGGGCTCCAGACGCTATTGGCAATCTCTAGAAACGAACGAGAGCACATAAAAAACGAGCCCGCTCGTGTATTAGCGCCCTCTCCAATGGAGGTATTTCAAGAAGAAACTGTGTTTGACAGTTCAGCTTGATACCGAATAGAAGGGAGGAGCTCATTCAAAGAAGCCTGGAGAGCCTTTCTTGAATTATTTCTGTACATGCATTACGCTTTCTGAAGAATCATACAGGCTGTGTTTAATCCTTCGTGAGAGTGGGAATGGACTTGATACACACACACACATCCTGCAGTTATACGCGTACTTTTATCTTCACGCATCATCGCTTAAAGTCCTACAGGTGTCGCTTTAAGAGATCGCAGAATATTAATTCACTACCATCTGTTCCAAAAAGCAAGGTTTGGAAATAATTAACTTTTGGAAGTTTTTATTATAATTGAAATAAATATCTGTATTCCTACCTGCAATTACAGGTATAACATGGAATTCTTATAGATTGATGCCCTATAAATTACCTAATGGGGAAAGTAATATGCAATTTTGTCTTCGTAATACGAAAATTAAATTAGTGGAAATTCTGGTTTGTTATGGGAACAAGATACTTTCATACCCAGAAGATTTCGACCTACTGAACTGTCAGCAATAGCCCATCGTGAAAAATGTACATACGCTGTGAATGTTTTGGTTTTTGGTTTGTTTTGAATTTTGCGCAAAGCTACACGAGGGCTATATGCGCTAACCTAATTTAGCAGTTAAAGGCTAGAGGGAAGGCAGCTAGTCAACAACTCTTGGGCTACTCCTTTACCAACGATTAGTGGGAGTGACCGTCACATTATAACGCCCTCACGGCTGAAAGGGGTGAGCATGTTTGGTGGGACGGGGATTCGAATCATATTATCAGTCAAGCGCCCTAACTACCTGGGCATGCCGGACTTCGCTGTGGATGAGCCTTCCGATTAAAACACTGTTCGGCAGTTAATTTTTTTAAAAACCAATAACTGCTCGCGATAAAGATTTTTGGAGCATAATAGCTGCTAATCTGAAGTTTTGAAAATGTTTTATGTATGAGAAGTAGTCAATATTCGATCTTGCATATTCTTGTTAGAGAGGCGGGTGTGCCATCCGCTCATTCGGTTTCTCATTTCATTGGAAACTGAATGGTTCCGTGAGGTGGTATCCAGGTTTTGCTGACTTCTATGTTAAGTTGACTGAATGTGTTATTAGCTAGTTGGATGTAAAAACTTCTTTCGTCTTTCTTTTTACAGTTAGTTGGATGTAAGAAACTTCTTTCGTCTTACTTTTATTTTTTGATTTTGCTGTATGATTTTCTTTTCAGTGATGTTGGGTTATTGTAGATAGATCGGTATTACAGAGTCACCTGAGTCCACTTTTCTTCTGAATTCTGAATTTTTGTTTCTTTGGTTCCTTCAGTGTAATGGTGTACACATTCATAATGGATGCTGTAAATAGTATTTTAGCTCCCCAATGGGTCTTTAGGTGGCTTGGTGAGCCTTAACGTCGATCATATTGTGCTGCGGTTTTTGAAAACTGTTCTGTTTTAACGGAAAAAGAACAACGAAAAACAAACTAAACGTGGCAAGAATTTAGTTTGAAGAAAGAAAGAACAACATGATAGTTGCTGGCTCTTCCCAAGTGAAGGGTTCAGGAACAATCGTTCCCCTTCAATCCGGCGTGTAAGAACGTTTTGAAACGTGGATATTTTTAAGCTAGAGTGCATGAATCATATTTATTACAGTTGTATTGACGGAAATCTGTGAAAGAGGTCGGAGAAGGCACGAGGATCTTGACACGGGAATATTTTTTTTTCTTGAGCTGATTGTAGTTTAGTTGGTGAAGTGCAGAGGCTAAGGCGGTTATAGAACAACCAGTTACAAAATGTAATACTTGTTAATTTACTGATTTTTAGCTATATTTAATGTTTAAAGTTTAAAAGTACCAGTTGGTATTAAAATTACGCATTTCAAAAAGAAAACCATTGAGAGGTGTGGGGGGGGGGCTGGGACCATTGAATATAATGCCCGGGTGAATTTAGTTGGGGGGGAACCGGAGTACCCGCAGAAAATCCACTTTCACAGGACAGACGCAGAATAATCTATCTGTCCTGTGCACTGACAGTGAAAGGAAACATGGTAGTAAGAAACAACGTGACATAATATAATATTCAAACCTCAACAAGTGTGGTTGCTTGGCTACTCTTTATTCTTCTGTTTGTAAAACAGGTTGTATGGTGATGTGTGCTTGAGGGGGGCGATTGTAATTGTGTGTAGTGCAGCTATAAGTTTGTTTCTTTTTTCGGCCTTATTGTAATACTTGTAGGCAAGCAAGGTGAGTGTATTTCTTAAAGTAGGGATTTTAGTAATTTTATGTAAATAACTTACGGGAGTGAATTTTGGAAATCTTGGGCTAATCTAATTGCTCTATTTTGTTGTAATTGTAGTTTTCTGATATGTATGTTATCTGACAGCCGTATTCCATGAAAGGGCGATTAAATGTTTTGTCTATTTTTAGAGATGTTTCTCGTGTGCAGCCTGTGTGTTTTCCGTCGATGAGTTTGATATAGTTGATGCGTTCCCTAATTGAGGCATGCATGTTTGGGATAGGTTTGTTCCATGTTAGACATGTGTCAGAGGTGATGCTGAGAAATTTAATATTATTGTTCATTTTTATTTAATGATACTTGGATTTCTTTACATGTTTCAGAGAGATTTTTGACATAGGTGGATATAGCTATGCGTTTATAATTTTCTTGTTATCTTTTTTCCTCTACTTCAAGTGTTCAGTGTATTCATCGTCAAGGAGGATTGTATTGATGTGTTTTTCTTTATTCTTCTTAGCTTCTTCTGTATTACAACTCATATTCAGACTGGAGATAAGGCAGTCTATGACATCCATCTTTACGCTTTGGGAGTGGTTTGATCTACATTTGAAATATTTACTCGAATCTGTGGAATTCCTCTGAACTTCTGTAGTCTATGGTTATGTGTCACGGTGATCATTACGTCTAGGAACGGAAGATTGCTATCTTTGTCTATTTATATCATGGATTGTAACATTAGATGTTGTTTACTAAAAGGCGATTTATGAACTCTAGAATATTGCCTGTATCAGTGCCTGGTAATATTACGAATATATGCAATATGTGTTTGTCAAGTTAGCAGATCAAGAAAACGAATGGCACACATATAAATGAAAGCCACTTCGAAACTTCGTCCTACAGGGTGTCCGAAAAGTTTGGAACGATGGGCACTTCAACGAATTTTATAGAATGTGTTCCACGTGGAGACAGTATTTCCATTCTCTTTGAACACTGCGAAGTATATTCGTGTCATTGTCAAGAGTCCACATTGCCAGTCTCCTTAAATGTAACTACCAACTTCTCAACATTTCTGTGAGTGATGTTTTTTTCTCTCTAGTGTGTATTACGATTAAATGGAAAATTTCCAGAGCCTTCCAACAAACTGAAATTGTAAAATATCAGGAAAAAAGACACAGAAAGAAACGTGAAAGGCGGTAGTGAATTTTTTTTACTAGTTTTAAGGAATGGAATTTTTTATGTATAGTGTTAGAACCATTAAGTGTCAATAATATCCAGTATTAGTATTACAGCAAATGATAAAATTAACTTAAATTTAAAGACGGTAGATAGGCTTACGTCATAGATCTGAGTGAGATGAAGCCCAATTAGAAGATAACAAGATTTATAACATCTTAACGATACTTGTTTTTTTTTTATCAGTAATAATGTCTCAATGAAAACTAAATATTTCGCTTTCACAAATATTTATTGGTCGATTTAGTCATATAATGCAGAAAATGTATGTATTAAGTATACTTTAAACAATCTGAATAAATAAGGGGAAGTCAAAAGCTTGTTTCTAATTAAACTAATAATTTTTTCTGTATACACTGCGTCCTCAGAAATTAGCACGCTATGCTCCCTTATTTGTATGTTTATTTATTATGACAGTTATCATAATATCGTTTTATGAACAAATATTTTTTCATTATAAATGCAAACCAGACTTTATGTTTTTCTCTTATTAGTTATTGTACTCAAAATATAAGTGATTCAAGACTGCTTGATAATCATGTTTCAAAGTGTAATTTAAAAGCAATTGATTTTGCATTATTGTTTTACTCTATATAAACAAGGGAAAATATTCAAAATTATCAATTTAAAAACAACAACAAGATACAAATAATTTATCAGCAAGGCTGGCGTATGATACAACTTGCAAGAATTTCAAAAGAATGAGTTCTTAGATCTAGTTTAGTCTAGCCAATAAATTTGTCTGCTTTACATGTGTGCACGTGTATTAATTATGTCCAAGTGTGCATTATAGTCCATTGCTGTAATAATTTTATGGTCAATCTAATAAATATAAACATTCGGACACCATGTTTTCTCACATCATTACCAATGGTTTGTTAATTACCAGTAGCGCAATTCTCAGTCGCACTATCCATGTTAAAATGTTTGAAATAAGATATGCATATTTCAGGAAATATATATATATATATATGTATATGTCGGAAAAATCAGGTAACGCTAACGAGCTCTCAGTTTCTGAAATTAAATGAAAAAGACATCTGAAAATGTTCTTTTTATTACTGTCAAAGCAATGTTCACGAAACAAGAAAAACGATAGTTCGTAGTTTTATGATGGGTACTTCTACATACATAAAGAACACATTAGCTAGAAAGACCGGATCTACAGAACTCATCAAGTGTCCGAGTGTTTGTCTGTTCTGATTCTAACATCACATCACTGATGATGTCAGGTATAATTAATGATCTCCCACATCAAAGTAGAGAATAAAAAAAGACGCTCCAAGCGAATGGAGTGCAGCACATACACTTTCCTAATGTTCTTCCCAACGAATACTGGGTTGAATATGATCACAGACATTTCTGTTAAAGCAACTAGTTTTGTTTCTTTAATTCTTTATAACTGTACACGAGAAAAACATACCATTCAGGTGTAACAGATACTGAGAATTTTTGCAACTTTTATTTATACAGTTTTCAAAAGTTTAAGTACGCAAGTTAACTTTGGAACACGTATTAGTTCTTACGAAAGGAAATGAAACATTTGAATTCATATTATTTAACAAAATCCTTATCAAAATCTTTTTAACACCTTATTTTTAGTAAACGAGTTCTAGCCAGGCCAGCTCAGATGATAATATTAGGTCGTCAAGAAATTAATGTATCTTTGTTTTTTAGTTGAAAAAAACCCGAACAACTTATATAT
>NW_013665829.1:561473-575581 GCF_000517525.1 Limulus polyphemus | reverse complement strand
GTTGTAAGTCCGCAGACATACCGCTGTGCCACTGGGGGGGGGCATCTGTTCTGAAGAAAGCGTTCGAAAAAGCCGTTTTTCATAAACACTATAACTGATAAGGCCTTGCATGAAAATATACTTATGATTTTATCACAATGTGCTTATGGATTATTCCAAATTAGCTAAAACATATTACAAGGAAAATACTAATTCTTTTACATAAGTGGCGAATTAAAGAACAATAAAAAGCTTGTTCAAACTAAAAAATATGTTTCAAATTCAGGAAACACTTGTTAGAAGTTACTGTAAGATGACAAATATGTACATGTTTTATCAAAAAACATTCTGTGTTCGAACTAATACTTCTCACACTAGCTAAAAGCAGACTAACTTTCCAAATCTGATGTTCGTTGTGCTTGGTTTTACATTCAGCTCAGACTATGTCAGCAAAATGCAACCATTATTGTAATTTAATGTCACAAAGTGCAGGAAACATTATACGACTGTTTTAAATGTGAACTAACAAAATAGACGTTGAGTGATTTTTTTTCTTCTCTTTTTGTATGTATATTTTTATAGTATTCCAGGAACATTAAAGGCAACTATTAACAGCTAAAGTGGTCTTGGTTTTTCATATTGTTTTAAAACCGATTTACTGTTTAATATTTACTTGGCGCTTGTGTAAATGCTCAAAAATATAAATTCAATTTTCAATAAACAACCAATTGTTATACACAACTCTAAAAGTGAGACTGTATCCAGTTTCAAAAATACAATAAAACACCAAATAACTTACTGTACAGAATGAAAAAAAAAATCCGATGAGACTGCAAGCAGTCTCATACTCTCAACATGTTTCGACGTGTTTACTACGTCATCCTCAGGAGTGAAATGTTGTGCAAGAATCAGACTTATTTATATTCTTACAAAAATTCACCAGAATATAACTTACATATTAAATTTCAAACCATCTGCTGACAATTTTTCCGACAGGTCCATGATCCTTATTTAATATTTTAGATTTACTTTTTTATATTTGATTATCTGAAAAGATTCACGTATATTCATACAAATGGCCCCCAGTGGCACAGCGGTATGTCTGCGGACTTACAACGCTAGAAACCGAGTTTCGATACCTGTGGTGAGCAGAGCACAGATAGCCCATTGTGTATCTTTGTGCTTAACTTCAAACAAAGAAACAAATCATACTAATGATATTTTCAGTTTATGCTTGAATTGTGCGTTTAGTTTCATTAATATGTTCTTCTAATGGTTAAATAACAATATTATTGTTTTTAACATTTTATTTTGTGTTCATTCATTCTGTATTTCAAATTTCTTCTAGTTTGTTCTATATAAACTTTTTCACATTCACATGATATTTTATATATACCAAATCTTTCCATTTAGTCAATTTTATATTTAGTTATATTAACGATTTGGCTCATTTTGTTTATCGGTTTATATATTGGAAAATATTTATTTGTTTACTAAATTGTTTCGTTATTTGACAGTAGGGTTTTAGGGGTAACCTTTTGTAGATATCTTTCTCATTATTGAGACATTCATTCCGTTGATTGTAGGTCGCGGTAGACTTGTGGTAGAGCTTTGGATTTCGTGGCTGACGAGTAGAGTTCGAATCCTTACTCTACCACAATATTCACTTTCAGCTGTGAATGCGTTATGAGAGTAACAGTCAATACCTTAACGTGGAGGGTGGGTGGTAAGGTGTTGGTGAGCGGCTGTCTTCTATAAGATAGCCTTAGTATTTATGACACAAATTGTATGGTTGGTAGGATAGTTAAAATAGATTTAGATTAGTTAGCTTATGTAGTAGGGTAACAAGCATAGAGAAGTGTCTTAGCCTGTTGTTGTGAAATATCATAAAACAGGTCAAACTATATCAACAATATTTTATCATAATTGTAATATATTCTCACAGGGTACAAAAAAAGTAAAAAAATATTCTCACAGGATACAAAAAGTAAAAATCAAATGAAAGTAAAAGTATAGATTATACTGTAGCTTTGACGCGTTTTTAAAATGTAAAATTTAATATGCCTACAATGTGTGCACTGGGTTGGGTAGTCTAGTATAGTGACAGTTATTAGTAAATAAGTATGGATTGTTCTAACTATATCCTCATGATTGTAAATAAGTATGGATTGTTCTAACTATATCCTCATGATTGTAAATAAGTATGGATTGTTCTAACTATATCCTCATGATTTAAGCTTTCTGGGGTGTGTCAAATAACTTCATTATGGTTTAAAAGTTAAAAATTATGCTCGTCACTATCTCTTTCTTTCATTTTATTAAACTACATATTAAGTATTTTATTTAACACAATTGACGGTTGCTTAGGTTTAACAGAATCGATCGAATCAGAATTTGTGGTACTTTCCACAAACATACTTGCATAGAAATAAATATAAGTTAACTATACATTCTAATATAATTTGCCCTTATTTGAATCCACTCCGTTTGTTTATAAAGTTCATTGTTGAAGACAGTTAAATTGTTAAAAATACAAAAACGTATTAAGACCTTAATATTTCTAGAATTAAAATTGTGTTGTCAGACTCTTTCGGGATTTTCTTAGTTGGTTAATATTTCAATTTTTATTGTTGCTATCTTATTCCTTAGAAATATATTTTTTTCGCTATCCACTTAATCAAGGCTGGTTATTTTTTTTTTGTGTGTGACAGAAAGAATAAAGAGTTATTTCGTTTATAAAATTGGATTAATAAATTCACTTAACCCACCTGTCCTAATCCATACGTTTTTAGGATCTTCAATCACTCGTTTATTTGTGAGTTTGTCTGCTAATTAATTGCTTAACTGATGTCTCCTATTGCCACACTTATAATAACACACATTCTGAATCATTCTTATCTCTATTCCATGATGATATTTCTTTTTATTTCTGGTCTGCTGATGGAAAGAGTGTTTCTAATATGACTTTGTCTGTGTACTGCGCTCGTGTATTCTGTATATCTTAGCAACTTATTGTTACTATGATTTCAAGCGCTAAGTACATCTGTAAAACTATTCCTCATGTAATATTGCCATGTGGTGCTACTTCAGTAAACCTTTAGTTCCAGAAATTACATAAAGAAGGATAATTAGATACCGCATCCTAATATCCATGGTAACATCTCGAGTTTATTAGTATAAATCAGTTCTCAGTCTTAAAAAAAAGACTTGTTTCTGAAAATAGATTTAATAACTCCTTCACAAAAACTCTAGATTTTTTAAGAAGGCTTACTCTGTTAATAGTTCGTGTCAGTGACTGAGTTAAGTCCTTAATAATTTGTGCAATGGATTTGGAAGAATACAGTGAAATTACGTCAAAGCAGAACAGAAGGGCTTAAGTTTGTGTGCTAAGTGGTTTACTTGTCAGTCTATATAAAGCTTTTCGAGTGCTTTTCAAGCGACTAAGTACTTAAAGTAGCAAGAAAATGAAGATTTTTTTTCCACTAACCGTAAAATGTTTGTTAAAACCAAAAGTTATTGTTAGTAAATGAAAGTTGTGTTTTTTTTTGTAATAATAAAGCACATAAAATATATGTATCCAGAAGTATAAAAGTTTTAAATTTTGTATCAGCGAAATCCATTTCGGGAAATATATCCTAATATTATCTAATAAATCTTGTAATTGTAAATCATTTGTTTAAAAACTGCTACGTAGAAATAACATTAATTTAAAACAATTTCGCTGATATACATATATATATATTCTGCGCCATCAGGTTTACGGAAAACAAAATGACATAAAAATCTAATCACAAATAAGTAAATCTCCGGATAAATCAATTAGTTAAACAAGAAAATCAATGGTTAACATTGAAAGACTTAACCATTAAGCAATAATTGACAAAAAAGCATCAGCTTGCTTATCTATACAATGATATTTCTTTAGGAAATACTCTTTATTTATTTCTACAACCCACTTTTCAGCATTGGTTCATCATATTTGTTTTGAATATGTTCAAATCAACGTAAATGGGCACATTTAGGTGCTTTTACATGTTCTTCTAGCGATTTGTTTGTCCTTCCTATATAGCAAGGGTGACAAATAACAAGGTATACGAAAAGGCCAAAAATTTAAAGTTGAACATTCTACCTTGCCGCGGTCTAGAAGAGTTCTTAGAACTTAATTTCTTAATAAATTTCCCGAGTAAGTACCATCTAGTGTAAAAATTCGCATATGTGTGTGTGTGTCTTTTCTGTAAACTCTGGTTTTAAAAATCTTTACTTTTTCAATGTAGTACCTTTTGAAATTGGACAATTTATTTTTGTGATACGATTTTAGGGAATGTAATACAAGGATGGACAGAATTTAAAGTTTTAAATCGAAAAACTTGCAAGACTGATCTCATACTGAACAGGAAATTATGGACAAAAATAGCTATGGAAACGACGAGAAAAGTGACAAGCACTACGGTAATGTCATCCATTTAGGATATGAAAATTTACTGCACCAGAATGCAGTCACGTGTTAATAGTCTTCATTGTGATTGGTTGTGTTTCAACCAATTAGAAAGTGTCACACCAGTATAAAATCTATAAAAGTACAGACAGACATACTATACACGATAGTGGTAGCAGTGGTAATGCAATCATGACTACGAGGACTGAAATACCACATGATAAGCGTGTAAAAACCAAATTTAGGTCGGTCAAGAATACTCCATTCGAATAAGTTCATCAAAACTGTATGTTTCAGTAGAAGCTGTATGCAACTCTGAAAAGGACAGGAGAATTCTTTCTTTGTTTGTTTGTTTTTTGGATTTCGCGCAAAGCTACACGAGGGCTATCTGCGCTAACCGTCCCTAATTGAGCAGTGTAAGACTAGAGGGAAGGCAACCGCCAACTCTTGTGCTACTCTTTTACCAACGAATAGTGGGATTGACCGTCACGTTACAACACCCCCACGGCTGAAAGGGCGAGCATGTTTGTTGTGACGGAGATTCGAACCCGCGACCCTCAGATTGCGAGTCGAGTGCCCTAACCACCTAGCCATGCCGGGCCGGGTAGGAGAAACTGGAACAGTTAACAGTAGAGGATCGAGGCAGAAAACAGTAACTCTCCAAAAGTGATGTTTAGTTCTTCAGGATGTGTACTTTATGGGAAAAATGACGATCGCATATAGATCATGCCAACAACATTGCTCTAAATACAGGGATGAATGGTACGTCAAAAACAGTGAGATACACAATAGTACGAAACAATCTCAATGAACGTGTGGCTGCTTGAAAACCTCTTGTGATGAGAGTCAATAAGTGTTAACCAAACCAGGTGGGTGAAATGGGCATTCGTCTACAAGTAGTTGAGCGAGCAAAGCTGGAGATGAATCCATGTTCGAATTGTTCGGCAACAATCAACGACAAGTTGTTTGACAGTGGTGAGGAAAACGGTATCAAAGACAATGTGCAACATTTACAGCGAAGCATAGTGAGAATCAGTAGAAGTTGGGGCTGCTTCTCATTCAATTGTGTTGGTGACCTACACAAAATGGATAATACCACCAGATTATTCCATCAGAAAAATGATTCATCGAACGGTGATTCATCTACCAGTAAGACAATTTATTGGAATTATCTCTTTTACGGTATACAGCTTGATGGAACACTCACAACCGTAGTTTGCCTGCACAAAGTCTCGATATAAACATACATTATTGAGGCTGTGTTATGTACAAATCGAAAAGGTTGAAAAATGGTCAAATCATTTGGATGAATTGTGGGGAGTAACACGGGATATTTGGAGCAGTATTCCTCAGCTGTACATTTATAGGCTGTGTGGGAACATGTGAAAATATGTAATGATCTGTGTAAAACAAAGGGGTCACGTAAGAGCATAAAATAAATTAATTTATTTTATTTTTTTCCCTGTGATAATGTTTTATATCATTAATAACTTTACTTTCTAGTTACCATTACCCAGTGTTTATGACTTTAGTGTACATATCGCTTGTGCATTTCCATAATTATTTCCATTACTGTGTATCTTAGTTTTAAACTTGGATCAAGCAAATGTTTGAAGATAACAGTTTGCGATTGTGTGTTCCCTAAGTAGGATATACTATATTGTTTCTTTGTTATTACTTTCATTAGACAAGCTAGACTATTTAATGTATTTTATTTTATTTTTGTCATACTTTTATCATAGACACATTGTTTTTCATTGTAAGCTTAATATATGTGTTTAGGACTAACTTAAATCTCCTAAGCTGGCCGAATCTTATAGAGAGATATTAGTGGGTTTACGGCCGAAAACGTCGTTAACATCGAGGTACCCAACCAATGAAACAATGCATTTTAAGTAGGAACGTAAGAAAAGTATATTTAATTAGCTATACTCATTACAAGGTTGATTTTTTAAATTTTCGCTCTAAGTAGTTTTGCTTGCTATAATTGAAAGTTAATGTTAAATACCCAAGGCATACTCTTATCCAAACCCTGTTTGATTAAAATGACTATTTTGAAATTGAAAATAAGTTAATTTGGTATAAAACTAAACTACTTTTAAAATGGAGGTAGGAAACACGACCAGTTGGTGCTATTTTTTTCATGTTTCGAATGACAAGGTTCTTTTAACTATATGAAATATTATGTTTAGAAATTTAAGATTAATGATCCAGTAATTCATTTAGCCACTTATTATGTAACTTCAGTTTTTCTGAACTCCTGTTTTGAGATCTATTTAAAATGCTGAAGTGTCAGTCTAAAGAAATTTATGAACTAAATGGTTGTCGAATCAATTATGATATTCTGCTGCTCTTCTTAGATAGTCATCTTTTCCAAGCTTTGTTGTCTGTTGAACTAGTTTTCTGAATTACCATGCCAATCATAATGATAAATTAAATGATGGTTTATAATTAAATATCGCATGAGGTTTAAAATATGCATGTCTATTGACAGTAATGTTTAGTACCAACTACTCTATGAATATGACTATTCAATTAACAATACTATAAAGTAGTTTGAAACTTGCCATGAAGAGACAGTTGTTTAATAGCATTATCGTGAGTTATAGATTTGAATAACACATTGTAATCGTACAGTTTTATCTTGGTGACAAATTAAATGGTTGACTATTTAATGAAAGTGTGACTATTTGGAGCTAGCTATGACAGTAAAATTGTTATGTATTAGAGTTACAAAATAGTAGATTCAATCTACTCATTGTATTGGTATAAATATACATTAAATACTAGAAATGAAAGTAGTAACAAAAACCTTCACTGCAATAAACGTCTGTAAGCAGATAAGCCAAGAAAGTATAAACTAAATGTTTCACTGAACTACACATATGCAGTCACTGAAGCCAACAAAGTAGTAACAAAAATCTTCCCTTCAGTACTCACATGCAAGCGAGGAAGCCAACAAAAAATTAGTTAAAAGTTTCACCAAAGTACACACATGCATGTTGCGAAGCCAACAAAGTAGTAACAAAAATCTTCAGTGAAGTACACACGTACCAGCAAGAAAGCCAAAAAAGTAGTAACAAAAATCTTCAGTGTAGTACATACGTGCCAGCAAGAAAGCCAACAAAGTAGTAATGAAAAAGCTTCATTGCAGTACATATATGCAAGCAGGGAAGCCAACAAAGTAGTAACAAAAACCTTCGTTGCAGTACACCTAAACAAGCGGGGAAGCCAATAAAGTAGTAACAAAACTCTTCACTGTAGCACAAATATACAAGCGGGGTAGCTAACAAAGTAGTAACAAGAAAAATTCACTGCAGTACACATATGGAAGCTAGGAAATCTACAAAGTACTAACAAAGATCTTCCCAGCAGTATACGCATGCAAATGGGGATAGTCAAAAAAGTAAAATCGAAAAGCTTACTTGTACTACACATATGGAAGCCGGTAAAACAACAAGGTACTAACAAAGATCTTCCCAGCAGTATACGCATGCAAATGGGGATAGTCAAAAAAGTAAAATCGAAAAGCTTACTTGTACTACACATATGGAAGCCGGTAAAACAACAAGGTACTAACAAAAAGCTTCAGTGTAGTATACTTGTGCAAGTGGTGAAGCCAACAAAGTATTGATTAAAAGCTTCAGTGCAGTACCCGTATGCAAGCAGGGAAGCTAAAAAAAGTATTAAGAAAAGCTTCACTGTAATACTCATATGCAAAAAAAGGAAGCCAACAAAGTTTTTATTTGTTATTATTTTTATTATAAATAGTTTTCGTAATATCAGGAATAGATAGAAATATTGTTTTCTGTGATTTTAGCCCTGCTGAGCTGCTGTTAAGTCTACAGACTTACAATGCTAAGATACGGCTTTTGATTGCCTAAAGATACAGCTGATGGCCCAATCATTATTCATATTTTTTGTTATCTTAATTATTCTTCATTTCTTATTTTTTCATTTGTAACTTTTATATTTGTTCATTTGTATTCTTTATTTAATGATTTTATACCATAATTAAAGCTTTATTTTTATTTTTCTTGTTATTTATTTCAATTAATTATTTATCCTTTATTTTCTATTTATTTTGATTAACGTTTTAAATTTGGTTTTATTATGTTTTTATTTTAATTAATTTACTAAAAGTTGCCACGTGTTTATTTTGTGCAAAGTGACTAGCTTCGAGGAAAAACATATTTCTATGAATTACACGTCTTAAATTAAATGTTTGTCAGAAGGAGCATTAAATATTCAGTACTAAAATGAATAAGTTTTTCAAACGAACACTTCTTCGATTTTGTTACTATTTTCTGATCCTCCGTCAATAAACAAATCGTTGTTGTACACCGAACTCAAATAATATACATGCACGTACACATGAAAAGTAATTATCTAAGGATTAAACTAGCATTATGAAGGATTTCCGGAAAGTAACTACCGCTTAGGAAACTCGTTTTCTGAGAATGCTCTAACACGGGTGCGACAAGACACTTACAATTTATATATGGGCAAGCTGAAGCTGCGTACATTATCGTGATTAAAGTTAAGCTCCCTGAAGGCAAGGTTTTGACAGTCAGTAAAAGGTGAGTAGCAAGCATCATATCTGAATGGGCATCGATTTTGTGATATATCTCAACTGAAAGGAAATCTTGTAGGTGACAGGAAGTTTACTAGCAAAAGTTACTACAACAGATTTTCGTCATAGATCTGTTTGAAAATATATAAATTTTGTTTTGCGAAAGTAAGTTTAGCACACCAAAGTAACCTAACTGATAAGAAAATCATATTTTCATCTTACAAATTCTTGAAACGGGAATTCTTGAGCTGTAGTAAAATTAATCAAAATGTGTTAAGTTTAAGTAAATTTCACACCTACATTTTTAAAGTTAAACCGGAATGTGATGAAAAATCATCTCATTTATGATATCCTACATATGGTAACTTTCTCGTAAGAGTTGTTGTTTATTGAATATCGCGCCATGCTACTCGGGAGCTATCTGTGTTAAATGACTCTAATTTTGAAAAGATAGACTAGAAGGAAGGCAGCTAGTCAACACCACCAATTGCCATCTCGTGGGCTACTTTTATCAATATTTTTCATCAGTAGTGAGACACGAACCATGAAATAGAAGATCCACAGTCCTGCACTGTAGCCCCTAGGCTTCGCTCTGTTTGATCAGGATTGTAGCGAACTAGAAAAGGTCAGAAACAGGCCAGAAAAGTCCCTATTCTGCATCTCATAGCGTACATAATGTCACGTCGGATACCCCTAGAGTTGAATTTTAAATTTCTAATTAGTAGGGAGGGCTTTGTCCGGCTCTTTGAACAGGATAACAAGATTGACTGCTACTATTATAACGCGCCAACAGCTGAAAGTGTTAAGTGTGCTTAACAGTATTATGCCTCCAATCCTATATTCTTCGATCCGCAACCTTACACGCTATCTTGTAGACCAATCTCGACTCAAAGCAATGAATAGTTTATTGGTATCAGCAGTACATTACTGTTATATATAACATTGTCACCACTTAATACACAAATCCAGCGAATATTTTATTGGTATCAGCAATACATTACTGTTATATATAACATTGTCACCACTTAATACACCAATCCAGCGAATATTTATTGGCATCAGCAATACATTACTGTTATATATAACATTGTCACCACTTGATACACCAATCCAGCGAATATTTTATTGGTATCAGCAATACATTACTGTTATATATAACATTGTCACCACTTAATACACCAATCCAGCGAATATTTTATTGGTATCAGCAATACATTACTGTTATATATAACGTTCTTACCACGTAATGCAACGATTCAGCAAATAGTTTATTGGTATCAGTAATACATTACTGGTATCTATAACGTTCTTACCACGTAATGCAACGATTCAGTAAATAGTTTATTGGTATCAGTAATACATTACTGGTATCTATAACGTTCTTACCACGTAATGCAACGATTCAGCATATAGTTTATTGCTATCAGTAATACATTACTGGTATCTATAACGTTCTTACCACGTAATGCAACGATTCAGCATATAGTTTATTGCTATCAGTAATACATTACTGGTATTCATAACGTTCTTACCAAGTAATACAACGATTCAACGAATAATTTATTGGTATCAGTAATAAATACACCACTTCTATTCATACCGAGTTTATTATGTATCTTATAGCGAACGCTATAAAGAATGCGTTGGTATCAGTATTGCATTTCTGTGATTCGCGTCGTATTAACACAAATACCCGAATAACAACATAGAAACATAAATATTGTACAAGTGCTGAATACTTCCAAGACTAGAGTTTCTTATGATCATTTCTTTGGGTTAATTTGTTCCTTCCATCTCAGAGGCTGAGTGGTACTGTCATTGTTTGTGTACTATAAACTTCATAAGTAAACACAAATTGATTATTTCACTATTGTCCTGTTGATACATTTTGTCGTTCTTAACTTATTTCATTTTTACTTTACACTTACCTTTTCTTAGGTAAGTGAAATAACGTTTTGGAAAATAATTCAAAATATATATAAACACTTCTGGAAATTAATATACCTTTACTGTCTGATATTTCGATTAGATAAAACTTGGATAAAAGAAACAGTGATAAAATAGGAAAGAAACAAGCCGTTTACATATACTGTTGATTGCAGTTTACATATCTTTTAGCGATACCACAGCTTCAAACATTACCACGTGCAAACAATGGTATTACTCTGTTTATTTGTACACCTGATAGCTTTGTTACTCTTCTGTATCTTTATATCATTTTACTAACTACAAACCCTAATATAAACTCTTCCCAATACTCAAACTCGAAAGCAATAAAACTAACTGTAACACATAGTAATTTACATGTACAAATGGGCAAGGGACATCAAACTTCGGCGAAACTCCTAACTTAATTACGAACACAAATACACTCCATCAATACAAGTCACAGTCTTAATATTAGTCCTAGTTCGATTGGTAATTAGTGTTAAATATATATATCTTTGAAATGCCTTAAGCTGCTCTTATCTATCTTCCCATTTTAAACAAGTGGAGTCATAAAAATGGAACTTTATAAACATTTTAAAAGTTGTTTTAAAGTGTATTTAAACTTATTATATATTCGGTATTTTCAACCTGAATAATACCGAATTCGACACATAAATTAATCGGTCAAGCCTGTGTTCCTAAGGTTAATTTTGAACACTAATGACTAGAGCAAGGGCAACGGCTCAGAAACACCCAACTTCCACACTGCTATTCTTAATGGAATTGAAAACTGACTGTTGTAATGTCGCCATAGCTGTGAGTGTGGATTCAGTTCTTCGGCATTTCACAGCATGAGCCTTGGTCTTTCGAGCAGTAGCCCGATACGCTAACCACTTGGCTCCATGTGTTTATAGAGTAAATAACCTTTTAAATTGTGCTTAAATTAGTGATTTAAATTATGACTTTTTGTTTTTCTTGGTTTTCAGCTTTAATCATTAGGTATTATATTATAACTTATCTTATCTCATATACAGAGGCAAGTTTTACAAACTTCAGTTTAACGAGGTTTGACCCCCCCAGTGACACAGCGGTATGTCTGCGGACTTACAACGCTAGAAACTTGGTTTCGATACCCGTGGTGGGCAGAGCACAGATAACCCTTGTGTAGCTTTGTGCATAATTAAAAACAAACAAACGAGGTTTGTGCTCAAATTAACTTCAATTCCTTTTTCAAAACAATGCAGCTTTTTAAACTATGCATTAAATATTTCCTCAAATAATTTAGATATTTCCTTAGACAATTTATAAATTTATTCTGTAATTCAGATGAAATAGATTTTAAATGGGAATTCTGAGTGTTGTTTATAATTGCTCCCCAGTGGCACAGCGGTATGTCTGCGGACTTACAACGCTAGAAACCGGGTTTTGATACCGTGGTGTGCAGAGCACATATAGCCCATTGTGTAGCTTTTTGCTACAAACAAACAAACAATTGTTTATAAGTAAATAATGCTTAATAATAGTTCAAGAATTAACGCTCACCCTTTCAGCCGTGAAGGCGTTATAATGTGACGGCCAATCCTACTATTCGTTGGTAAAAGAGTAGCCCAAGAGTTGGCGGTGGGTTGTGATAACTAGCTGCCTTCCCTCTAGTCTTTCACTGCTAAATTAGGGACGGCTAACACAGATAGCCCTCGTGTAGCTTTGCGCGAAATTCAAACCAAATATATAAAGTATATGGACAACAGAATATAGAATAACTACTTTTCTTGGTTGGATTATTTTCTTTTTACGACAGTCACGTACCTTTACTAGGCACGAAATCAAGCACACACACACCCAAACACATAGACAACAACATGATTTATTTGATTTCATTTCCAGCTACTCGTGTTATGTGTGTTTCTACATTTCACATTAAAACCACCAGTTTGTTTCTCATGTTCATGTTACAGCTATCGGTAATAAAATACCAAATCTCATGAAAAGCCGAACAACATAATTTAAGTTTCATCACTAAAATTTGCAGTTACTGTATGTTCGAGTTCTTACCTTACTGGCACCGCAAATGGAATTTGGTCCGATTTGTTGAGAAATACTTTATGTGACATTCGTATTACAGTTGAATTATTCTGAAGCTAAGCAAAACATTATGGTTAACTTTGAATCTCAAGAAATTATCATAAATTATCTTTAACGCTATTAAACCAGTAATTTTCATTTGAAATACTACGTTTTGCTGTCACATTTAGGGATAACAATGAAAAGTTAAAGCGTCAGAGCTAATTACATTGACGGTAATTACAAGAACTACCCGTGGTATAAATATAATACTTTAGTTTGTTTGTTGTTAAACGCAAAGCGACACAACGGGCTATCTGTGTCCGCCAATGCGGTATCGAAAACCGCATTTTAGCGTTAGAAGCGGTCAGACTCACTGCTAGTGATTTAGAGCAAAACTCCAAACTATATCTGGTTATTTGGGAATTGGAAACAATCAGCAAATGAAGAACATTTGCATTAATTTCATGAGGATTTTTAATGATCTTGTGTGAATAATCCTGAAACTGTATAGTTGTCATGGTGACTAACGTTGCTTTCGATTTAATGTTGCTTGCTATAAGTTACTGTGAAAGTATGGAGTAACAATAATTCCTTTAGAATCCTAAATACCTGATTAATAAGATTTTGTAACGTTTCCAGGAAGTATCACTGGAATAGCTCAAATATGTCAATTCCTGTTTATATATCATTCAAGCGATTGAAACAAAATATTTTGAAATTCCATGAACAATCATGAAGGAACTTGAAGTTATGAAAAGTTTTAAGATACAGCTACCAGATTCGAAAGGAACTCATAAGCTTTGGTGTAAACTGCTTAAGTCTTTTGGTAGGTCAGTGGTAATTTTGAGGATTTACAACGTGAAAATCCTGAGTGCGATTCCCTGCTGTGGACAGACCACGTATAGTCCATTGTGTAACTTTGCACTAAAAAAACAACCAACAGCAACATAAATACGCCCTCTATGTCACTTGAATTAGTACAATTACTAATTATTGTGTTATGGCACTTGTGTATAAAGTTAAGATCATGAATAATATTCAACGTTAAAACTGGTACACAATTAAAAACATTTTTATTTAGGCCTATCTAAGGCCTTTGAAAAAGTTGAGGACTCTACATGTTTCGAC
>NW_013665829.1:558127-561463 GCF_000517525.1 Limulus polyphemus | reverse complement strand
TGTATAAAGTTAAGATCATGAATAATATTCAACGTTAAAACTGGTACACAATTAAAAACATTTTTATTTAGGCCTATCTATACTCCTAAGGATGACGTTGCAACGTCGAAACATGTAGAGTCGTTAAACTTTTTCAAAGGCCTAAATAAAATGTTTTTAATTGTGTACTAGTTTTAACGTTGAATATTATTCATTATTTTAGTACAATTACGTCCTCATCTCATTTAGATAAATGTAAATATACATTTGTCGTGTCTCTAGCATTAAAAATAATTATATAAATGGCGAGGAAAAAGAATATCAAATGTAAATATTTCGAAAATGTCACTCCTTTATCATGTGGAAATCAAGCGCACAAGAGTGCAATTGAGTACAAAAGAGTGTTGATGGCTCACGCTATGACAAGTTTTTATCCATTTGATCAGGTAGTGCCACATTGGTAATTAAAAATAAAAAAGCCTACATACTATGCCCAGTAGTAATGTGTTCCAGTTATGGCTCCTGGATTAAAATAGCGCATGTTAAGCGTGTTGAAATCATAGGTTTGACTAGTAAAGAACACTCCATGGAAAAATGGCGCCAATGTTCCATGTGTAAATAGCACTTGCAATCAAGATTCTGAAGAAAGTATGTGAAACTGGCATAGTTAATCATAGAATTGGCCAAGGTAGAAAACTAACGCTCTAAAAAAGTGTTATTAGGTATCTCAGGGTTATTTATGATATAGACGAAGTCGAGTACAGATCTTGCCAACGATCTTGCAGTAAAAACAAGTGTGAATCTTGCCTCGAGAACAGTAATATATAAATGAGCAAGGAAATAGTTTCAATGGACATGTAGCACTCGAACATCGCTGATGAGAAGAGATAACGACTGAAATAAGGTCCACAACACAAAGGAAGAAGCATACTTTCTTTTAAAGATGAATCCAAGTCTAAATTGTTTGGCAACAATTAACGACGTTGGAGAGGATAACGGTATTATGGTCAATATACAACATCTACAGTGAGTGACTCATGATGAAGGATTAATACAAGTTTGGGGCTGCAACTCAGCCAGGGGTGTGAGTGATCTGCACAAAATTGATGGCACTCTGATTGTTGACAAATAAAGATAGATTTAGATCCATCACGCCATTTCCTCAGAGACACGACTAGTGATTCAACTTCCAGGAAGACGATAATTCCAAGTATACAGTAAATGTGGCAAAGAGACTGATGATACACTCACAACCATGACTTGGCCTGCACAAAGCCTATATATGAACACTATTGAGGCTGTATGGATGGATGTAAAAATTGGGGTAAAAACTGATCAAACAACTTCGTTCAGTTATGGAGAGTAATACAGGACATTTCGAAAAATATTTTACAATTTCATTGATAAACTATATTTAATTATGAAAACAAGATGTAATGCTCGGAGCAAAGGAGTCAGATAAAATAAAATTGCTTTGTACAAATTATTCGCTTTTCTTTTGTATTTTCTACGATTAATATTTTGTATCATTAATGAACCCATCATCTAGTTGTCATCACCATCCACCGCCAACTCTTGGACTATTGTTTTACCAACTAATAGTGGGATTGATCGTCACCTTATAACGTCCCCATGGCTGAAAGGGCGAGCATGTTTGGTGGGACGGGGATTCGAACCCGTGACCCTCAGATTGCGAGTAGAGCGTCCTAACCACCAGGCCATGCCAGGCTAACTGGCTTTCGATACTTGTGGTGATCACGGCACCGATAGTCCATTGTATTGCTCTGTGCTTAAGAACGAACAAACAAATAAACATCAGTAAATGAAAGTTAGTTTAAGAAAACTTTTTAAGTATAAAAAGTTCCAAATTCCAAAGTGTTCAAGAAATAAGTTTGTTTAAAACGAACTCAAACGAAAACATTTCTGTAGTGAGGTAGTCAGAAATTGACATAACTAAAGCGTAACTTCTCAGATAACATTGCTATCTCTTCAGAAAGTTTAGGATTGATATGTGTTACGTCGATCTTACATTTTCGTCTCAATAGCATTTTCAAATCCGGAAATATTTGCTACACCTGCGTTGATTTATCTTTAAGCAAGTTAATTTTACAAACAACGACAAAAGAAAATTTTCCATTTCAGATTAGTGGAGAATTCGGTTTAAAGAATAAAAGATATGCCAATCTTGCTATATGATTGAATTAACGATAGGCTTGCTCGGATATATGTTAGCGATAGGAGATAATTTTATAAAAATTATTTTCTATCGATGATTTGTTGTTGTTATTTTGCAGTTTCTTGCTTTGAAAAATATGAAATGCTTTTGATAATACAGGGTGATCCAACGAGAAATGCTTCACTGATTTCTTATGGGAAGATTATAATACACTGAAGTTTTTGAATAACCATTGTTGCAAACCAAGTGAGCTAACTGACATTGTTGCAGCTAAGTGTTTTAACTGATGTTGTTAAAAGCCAAGTGTTCTATTTCAGTAATATACGTTTGTGTATTATATTCTTTCCATAAGAAATCAGTAGGGAATATCTCTTTGGATCATCTAGCAGAGATATATACACTAGTGTCACGAAATAGGGCAATACATGAACGGGAAATAAATTAAAAAGACAAGTGAATATTATGCAGACTTTGAGCTTGTCAGAAATGTTCTTTCCTGCTGTACATAAAACATAAAACAAATAGATAACAAAAGTTCAGTCAGTCCATTAAAGCTCAATTATGAATCTTCAAATCAATCATAAAAACAACATAAAAAGCAAATTGTGCGTGTAAGTCAGCAAAAAGATTTGCTTGTTTTAGTGCATAGCTACATTGGTTATCTGAACTTGTACATCGCGTGGATCAAATCCTAAATTTTAAAATTATAAGTTATAACTCATTATTTTGGTTTCTTTGTTTGCTGTTAAGCGCAAAATTGTACAATGGGTCACTGCAGGGATTGAACGTGAAATTTAAATTCATAAGCCATGAAGCTTACCGCCGCACCACCGTGGGCTGGAGGTAAAGGACAACAACAATGGAAATTGTGTGAAAACCATTTTGCAGTAACTTATAACAAATCAAGACACTGTCCACAGGTAATAAAAATGTCTGGAATGTACTTGACACATCGTAGAAAAGGGGAGGGGTCATCAAGAGAGATACTTTCCTTTTATTTCGTGTTATTTATAAAGATTTCAACGTTTTTGTTTTTGAAACATTTTGTAAAAAAAGACACGAACGAGTTGGTATTTGGTACAGAGCTTGGTCACACACACATACACTACCTACCAAGAATATGACATTTATAAGAACTTGTGTTATTAGATATATTTTTATTATTAAAGACGTGGTTTTGG
>NW_013665829.1:556767-557717 GCF_000517525.1 Limulus polyphemus | reverse complement strand
GGGGCGTTAGTAATGTAGACGGTCAATCCCACTATTCGTTGGTAAAAGAGTAGCCCAAGAGTTGGCGGTGGGTGGTGATGACTAGCTGCCTTCCCTCTAGTCTTACACTGCTAAATTAGGGACGGCTAGCGCAGATAGCCCTCGTGTAGCTTGCGCGAAATTCCAAAACAAACAAAAGACGTGGTTCAATTGTAAGCTCACGGTTCTATAACGCTAAATTCCAGGGTTCAATTCCAAATGGTGGACAGAGAGCAGATAACCCATTCTGTAGCTTTATGGTAAAAAGAACAAACAAACAACCATTAAAGCTGCAAATAAACCAATTTGCTTTTACTCTTCGTCCATTTACAACTGCAATAGAAGGACGGAGAATTAATTAAGATTCCCTGAGAACGAAAAATAACATAATTTGTCAGGATATAATTAACGTGAATACATTTAGAAATTAAATAAAAACTAACATATTTTACAAACATTAATTCCTTAAAATTCGCCAATGATTTATAAGCTTACTACAAAACAGTGCAACGTAACAAGAGCCGAAATAAGCGCATTGTAATAAATCACTATCAGTGCTTTTGCTAAAAATTATTATATTAGATACAAGTTACATAAAATATAAAGTTAATGGTTACTTTTTAGGTAATTATTTATGTGACTAAGCGAATAATGCTGCAAAGATAAATTTATAAATACATGATAACTTATAGGAATATCTAAAAGAACCAGATTTCCCCTATAGAAAACATGCACTTATACTTTGTATGTATGTCTTGTGAACTATATTGAAATGACATTTTCAGCTTTCCACTATAGAAAACATGAACGTTTCGTTTGTATGTATATCTTGTGAACTAAATTGAAATGACAGTCTCAGTTTCCCCTATACAAAAAATGTACGTTTCGTTTGTATGTATGTCTTGTGAACTATATTGAAATGACATTTTCAG
>NW_013665829.1:553972-556258 GCF_000517525.1 Limulus polyphemus | reverse complement strand
ATATTGAAATGACATTTTCAGACTTTCCACTATAGAAAACATGAACGTTTCGTTTGTATGTATATCTTGTGAACTAAATTGAAATGACAGTCTCAGTTTCCCCTATACAAAAAATGTACGTTTCGTTTGTATGTATGTCTTGTGAACTATATTGAAATGACATTTTCAGCTTTCCACTATAGAAAACATGAACGTTTCGTTTGTATGTATATCTTGTGAACTAAATTGAAATGACAGTCTCAGTTTCCCCTATACAAAAAATGTACGTTTCGTTTGTATGTATGTCTTGTGAACTAAACTGAAATGACAGTCTCAGTTCCCCTATAGCAAACATCCACGTTTCGTTTGTATGTATGTCTTGTGCACTTCATTTAAATGACAGTCTCAGTTTTACCCTATAGCAAACATATACGTTTCGTTTGTACGTCTTGTGAACTTTATGGAAATGATAGTTTCTTCAATAAAATTCATACGAAAATTCTGAAATATATAAAAAATTACTTTTGTTCAAAACTTTACTTTAGTGTTCGAAATGTTTATTAAGATGTTTTTTAAGGTTTTATTTCTGTACTCGTAAAAATTCTACTTAGAACTAGATTTGCGTAAAGGAAGATAATACACCAAGGTTTTTCAGAATCGAAGACACAAGTCATTTTAAGGGGGGATGGAAGGTTAAATTAAATTATTAGAGTCCATTGAGAAAGACATTTAGCAATGAAAAATAATTAATGAATAATATAAATAAATAACTTTATTGTATTAAGCTGCCACTACGATTTCACTTTATCAGTACTACTTGGCCCGGAATGGCCAGGTAGTTAGCGCGCTTGACTCGCAATCTGAGGGTCGCAGGATCGAATCCCCCTCCCATCAAACATGCTTGCCCTTTCAGCTGTGGTGGCGTTATAAGGTGACGGTTAATCCCAATATTCGTTGGTAAAAGAGAAGCCCAAGAGTTGGCGGTGGGTGGTGTTGACTAGCTGTCTTTTCTCTAGTCTATCACTGCTAAATTAGGGACGGGTTAGCGCAGATAGCCATTGTGTAGCTTTGCGCGAAATTCCAAACAAACCAAACCATACTCAGTTTTACTTGTATTATAACTGAACTGATGAGAAATGGTATTTCTTGAAACAAAATCCCTCTGCTAATAATAATAATAATATGTTATTTCTCAATTAGGAAAGGGAAACCATTATTTTTAGTATTATGACTTCAAAATCGAAAGGTCGAGGTAACTTTAACACTTTTTTTATAATCAAATAGCCAAAGGTGGGTGTAGATGTAATAACCTGATGTTTCTTTGGATGTTTCTAAACTCATCCCACATTTGTACCTTTTGCATATGAAAAAATAATACAACTAGAATTTCAATAAACTTTTCCATTTCAAACTTGTGAGTTTGTATAAATTGGAAAAATAATTATTGATGAAATATACATTTGTTTTGTTTTTTATATTTGACTGAGTATTTTCAGTCTAGAAATAGTAGGTTCTAATGTTTCAAGGAATACAGATTTTGTACCTTTTAATTAGGCTGAATAGGTTTATCTCAGGTGAACTTATGGCTATCTCTTCACTGACCACTGAGACCTAGAAAATATAAATCACAAAATACATACATCATATATACATAAATGAAGAATAACCATCCGATTAGAAATTACTAAGATAGCTTTTTTGCTGTTGTTACTTTGATAAACCTTGGAGAAGTTTATCAGTTCCGAGAATGATTTATTCCTCGTCGATTTGATAATGATCAGCTTATTTCTCAGCTTGACAGTGCTTGGAAGAACCTTTTAACGTAACTATAATAATGTAAAAAAATGGTTGCTTCTGTATCTGGTTGACTATGAAGTTTTTACACCAGTATAAGCTGTGTTTCTAAACAACCTTTTCCTGCATCACTTAAGTAATGTTATAAATCTAAACGTAAATTTTATCGCCCAGTTATTTTAATGTTTTAAAAATGTATAATAATACACCTTTTATCTTTGGGAATCTGCACACAAATACTATACAATATAACATAACATAACGTTCTGGGACAACATGGGACCTATTGGTCCATCTCGGATGTTCCATTCTCTAAACTAAATTAAAACTATTAATAAACAAATTTAAAATAATCTTAAATCCAGCCCTAATCATTCATATACTTATCAAGATTTCTCTTAAACTCACTTAAATTTACTGCCTCCTCAACATCCAAACGCAACCCATTCCAAAGGCCAACCACCCTGTAAAAAAATAAAGCTGTCTTAGATGAAGATGACTCCTACCTTGTCA
>NW_013665829.1:550458-553055 GCF_000517525.1 Limulus polyphemus | reverse complement strand
CTTTTAAATCTCCTGTTATACCAGTCAATTTAAATTTCTTAAATTTATTATGCTTTTTTAATTTTATCTCTTATACTTTTTGTGAGCCAGCCTGATTTCTTTACTTGTAGCTACCTTTTCTTTCTATAAGGAATATGTTTACCTTGAATATTTAAAATTTTCCACCTCTCATCAGTGTTTCCAAATAACTCAGCTGCTCTGTTCACAAAAGATAATTCTTGTCGCATCCCTTCAAAAATTTGCATTTTTGAAATTTGTAACCAAAATATCATTATTCCTTATCTCCATATGCAGCAATACATTGAATATAATAGAATAATGATCACTTGCACCCAGATATTCCCCATTTTCCACCCTCTCGATTATGTCTATATTTGAAGTTACCAATAAATCTAAAATAGCATTGTTTCTAGTTGGTTCCTTGAGTAATTGGTGAAGAAAGCCATCTTGAACAGTTAACAAAAACCTTTCTCCCTCATGGTTTGACTATAGCATTTCCCAACCTATAGCTTGTAATTAAAATCACCCATAATTATGACTTCATTAACAACTGAAATTTTAATCTCATTTTAAAGTTTCTCACTACTGTTTCATCAGTATCAATTGGTGGTGTGTAGCAAATTCCCACTAAAAGCCTTTTCCTTTTATATCCACTAATAGAAGCCCAAATGGATTCAAACTCCTTGATATTATCTTTGATATCCTTCACTTCAACAGGATGTAACTCACATTTTACATATAAATCCACTCATCCTCCCTCTTTAGTACTATATTCTAATTAAATAGCCTTTAACCCAGTATTTAAAAGAAATTTCTGCCATCTACGTTTAACCAAGTTTCAGTTATTCCCATTATATTAAAATCCTCCATTCTTACCAGTGCTCTAAGGTCATCTATTATATTTTTCATACTTCTACCCTTATAACTACTTCTATACTCATTTCCTATGCTAAACTTTTCTCGGCCTTTTATTCTTTTTGCATTTAGTTTAACCTGGCCCTCACCACTATATAGTCCTAGTTTAAAACTTCACTTACAGCTGAGTTTATAGCCGTAGCAAACAAACCAGCCCCCTATCTTACTTAAATGTAAACCATCCATTCCAAAAACCTCCCTTCTTCCACTGAACTGATCTCACAAGTTCAATCAGTCAATCTGTTCATCTTTACATATTAACCTAAGCCGAGCATTTAGCCCTAGTGATCTGTTTATAACTTCATATCCACAATTAATTCTGGGTAGTATCCCTGACAAAACTAAATTATGGCCTTTTTATTTAAATTACTTTATCAAACCCTTGTTCTTATTAATTAGCTCCTCTGACCTACCTTTCTCTACATCATTAACCCTTACATGCACCACAATAAATGCATCTCTGCTAGGCCCCTTTATTATATCTCCTGCTCTGTTAATTATATCCTCCACCTGTGCCCCTGAGAGCATAATCTGCTTCTTTTTCCCTATTTATCCTACAGACTATCCTATCCATATACGTTGTCAAAGAATCACCTATAACTATAACCTCCTTATCATTCACATCCTTCTCTAACCCTTTTGTTTTCCTTCCCTCCAATAGTTCCTCGTCTGCAGAAGCCAAGGGCTGAAATTTCTTGCTCAATAGAATAGACCCATTACAATTAAATTCACTAATTTTAGCCTAATAGTATCCTTTCTAATTTCCTGAAAGTCATGTTTAGCTGATGTATTCCTTACATGTAAAAGCTTATGCTTCTCCTGAAACCCTGCTGCCATTTCCCTCAGTCTACACTTCTTTTTATCTATTGCCTCAACTTAAATTATGATAACCTCCAACTTCTCCTCCAATTTACAAACTCTACATAGCAATTACACAACTTCATTACTAGCTTCCTTAAAAGTACATGCCAGTCCCGAGTTCCCAAATAAAACTCACTCATTGCACCCATTACACCTAACAAACTGTGAACGCTTAATTCCTACACTAGTCTTAACCATTGTATTTATACTTATGGAGTGAAAATAATTATGGTTGTATTATAAGCTTAGGTATACAGTGAAGTGGCTGAGACAATCAGTTTGTAATATTTAAAAGAATGGTATAAGTAGATGTGAGCAAATGAACAAAGGACAGTTGTGATAAAGCATATATTGTTTTGTTTTTGTTTGTTTGTAGTTAATCATAAATTTACACAATGGGCTATCTGTGCTGTGCCCACACTGGTATCGAAACCCGGTTTTTAGCGTTATAAACCTTAAGATTTACTGTTGTATCACTGGGGAGGGGATTAAAGCAGATATTGACATAACTAAGTAGGAATTATATGTTAAAAAACGTATTTTAAAGAGAAACAACGAAACAATCTAGATTAAAAATTGAACTTATATTTAACTCTTTAAGATGAGAAAATATGGATTCAAATTTTAATAAACAATAATATGGCTTGGGTGCTAAGTATTAGACGCTAATATCGAAATAAATTTCTTACATTAAATAATAGTTGTTGGTTTAGCACAAAGCTACACGGTGGCTATCTCTGCTCTATCAATCACGAGGAATCGAACCACGGATTTTAGCGTTTTAAGTCCGTAAACTTACCGCTAACACACCCGGGTACTTC
>NW_013665829.1:537471-549458 GCF_000517525.1 Limulus polyphemus | reverse complement strand
TAATTTCTATGGCTCAGTCGCACATAATGTGAATAAAATTTTCAAATAGCCTTCACATTTTTGACACTTATATATATAATGATAATTTTATGTTATACATAACTTTAGAGAATTAAATACAAACTTTTAAACACAAACTAATAATATAATTTATAACTAAAATTAAAGTACTATCTTTGTTTCATCCTCTTCTTGTTGTTTCGCAATGACTGGCCTCCATATTAGGTACCGTATCTAAAATCGAATCGACAATCTGTCGTCACAATCACAGTTAGGTCTGAATGTTGTAAAGGCACCCATCACAGAATGCCGAAATGAATCCTGCATTTGAATTACTGGCGTCAGCAGAAATTGTAATGACAGCTGCGACGTCCAAATTCACCCTTGAGATATTCAGTAGGACTAAAAGGTGGTAATTGCGCTAGTTACAAAATACGACTGAGACCACTGTCCTGTTATTCGAAACATCTGCGCAATATACGAACGTGAAGGGTCGTAGCATTTTGCGTTTTAGAAATGCAGAATGAAGGGTAGACGATATTGATAACAATTTCACAATACATCTTGGATGTCATTCACTTTTCAAAATGAGCCAAAGGAACTATCCTGTGGCACATAAAATGAACTAAAGGACCTATCCTGTGGCACAAAAATAAACTAAAGGACCTATCCTGTGGCACAAAAATAAACTAAAGGACCTATCCTGTGGCACAAAAATGTTCACCTCACATTGCGCCTATTCAATATATATGCAGAGTCATGTTTCTAATGCATTTTTTATTTATATTTTTACTCTTTCGATAAATACCGGACAGAACGAAATATCACGTCACAGACTTCCAGTGATTCACTGCCCACAGTTTGCGTTGTAAGCACCAAAGAAACCATGCTTTTCTATTTGTACCCCAGATAAGCATGTCTTTACCTAGTTGTTGACTTCTAAGTGCCAGTTTTGGTACAGTTATATCTAGTTACTTCTAAAAAATCTCAATTCGAGACACAATCTAAAGTTGCATATTTCAAGCCTGTCTAATCGTTTCTTCTCCTTAGTTTTTCTTAGTTACAGACGTTTTCCCTTTCAATTATTACTGTTAATAGCCTTGGATGATAGGCGCCTTTGTTCAGTCTGCTAAGTAAGCATTCTTTCTTTGTTAACGACATCCCTGCTTGACGAGAGCTCTCTCACGTTTCTATGAAATTTGACACTCGGTAGGTCACTAGCAAGTTTACGGACTTACAATGCTAAAATACGGAGTTCGATTCTTCACAATTGATAGAGTGCAGATAGTCCATTTGGTGACTTTGCGCTAAACCAAAAACAACAATCTATGAAATTCAAAAGTATATTTGTTTTTACATCTGTTGTATTGTAGACTAACTATGATATAATTCCATTTCTGCGGTTGTTGAGCTCAAACAACGTGGCACATCACGTGTTTAGTCTATTTTGCACATTCAAACAAATAAAGTTTGCTACAAATATGTTTTGTTTTTTGTCTTAACAAAACGGTTAATCAGGTAATATAATATTACTGGTTTACATTTAGACATGATATTAAAGTTTCAAATATTTAAAAACATTATTCCAAAGGCTCTTCATTTAAAATGCGACGCACGAGTCTCTTGTATTTTGACATAATATATTATATACTTTTAGAAACGTGCTCTCTAAAATTATATAATTAAATAATTTTATATACATTTAATTTATTTTGTTTGAATAGAATCTTATAAACTCGAAAGACACGATTTGCAAAAGAAAGGAAACGGGATAATACATACTGTATCAAACATTTGAATGTTTTAACCTTTTGCACTACTTCTGTCTGGGAAGTAATTGATCAATGCTTCTCCACCTTTTGATAAAGAATGAACACCCATTCGTTTTTGTACATTTTCTTTCATATTCAACATCTAAATATTTTCTTCGATTGCTTCCAAATAATGAACATAAATCGTTATATAGAGCAAACCTATAAAACAGCTATTGGAACAGGTTAATCCAAATAACTAATACATTACCACATTCAAAAAACTTTTAACGGCTCGGGTAAGAATATGATTTCACTTATAATTTTTTAGTTTTTTTTTTATTAATCTTCAATAGCTAAGTATTTCCATGCATTGAATTTGTAAAAGCTTAAATGTTCCGGTGAAAATGCGATTTGGTTTTGTATTTTAAATATTTGATCCCGTGGTATCCCATTTCCACAAGAATTGCCTGAGAGCATAATGTGTAATTTTAATGATCATCGTTTCGTGAACAGGGCACCAAATGGGAAGCAACAGTTGGCATTAAAAACTTCGTTATTTAATAATAATTCCGCGTGAATAATTAGGCACATATCTTAAAATGTATTTCCATGTTTCCTTTGATGAAATTTTAATTTTAATTTCACTGTCCAGTTTTCACTATTCAATTAAACGTCCATTATAAACAATAAAATAAAATGAATTAAAAATCAAGTCGTAAGATTATCAATGACAAATTCTGAGCAGTAGTCAAGTCAAGGATAATATAATGGCTTTTATATACTCACTGCACTTCGTTTATCATTATATAGTATAAAAGTCTAAAATTATTTTTGTAAAAGGCGCAGTTTTTAATTTTGATATGAAAATGAAGTGAATGTTTTACGCCAGGCTTCACTTTACTTGGCTACGAGTTGCCAATATGTATTCAACCATGAATTTTAATTTAGATGAGAATTATGCATGTTAAGGTTAGTAGAATGGCGCGAGTCTTCTTCTGTCATAATAAGCGAATTCCGAAAAAAAATCTCTGCCATAAACAAATGGGATTTATTATTTTCTAATTTCTTATTAAAATACCTGCCTATAATCATATAACTTGGTCACAATAAGGGCTGACTGAATGAATCTTAAAGAGTTAATATTCATATATAGGGTTTTTCTACGTATTTTAAGAAAAGTGACAACTAGAGGACACTTTATTAACTCCGACGTAAGTTATTATTTGACGGTTTAAGTTATTATTTGTTGAAAAAAATGGTAATAAAAAATCCTGGAATATGTTTTGTTAAGGAAAGAAATACTTTTAACACGAATATCTTGCCTTTTCATTGTTAGTTGTTCTTTTCTCTAACATTCATTTCATTTTCGTATTAGAATGAAAAACTGCGTCTTTTACAACAATAATTTTATAAATATCCCACAAGTAGCTCGATAACATTGTTCAGGTTAAAGTCCAATCAACAAGCTTTTTGAATACAACGTAAGCTTGTTACTTCTGGAAACCGTATAAACATTATAGATGAAATCTAGCTTATTGAACATAAAAATATATTATAACTTTTTTCCCACAAAATCGTCAAAAATCAATTTCTAAGTAACTTCAATATATGTAAATGTTATTCTCGTCCACTGAAACACCCCACATCAATACAACAGATAGTCAAAAGAAACAAAAACTTGAAATATTCAAATCTATTCGAAGAAACGTATTATATATTTTCAACCTGAACTGTACCTTATCTATCATCTGATTTAAACGGCAAGGCCAAAGACTCCCCTAGGATTCATATAAAGCCGTTACTGATTTTGAACTACTGAACAGAAAGAGGACAAGCAGTAAGCAACACTTGCCGCTCATTCGGCTACTCTTAACCGAATAACGGGACTGACTGCCACTATTATAATGCACCCATAGCGGAAAGTGAATATCATAGTCACCGGTATCACACCTCGACTCTACGATTTGCAGCCTGACACGCTAACAACTATGCCAAACGTGGCCAGTGACATAGAAAGTATATTTCTGTTCTTTGTTATAACCATTTGACAATTTAATAGCAAACATTCTTTGATTTAACCAGATATAATTACAATATTTTGCTAAGTGAGTGGGGCCCCGCCAAATCTGGAAGAACATAAGTAATTTACGCGATGAGTAAGGTGCAATATGACGAACATTTTGCTGTAGTTGGAAAGGTTGAAGGCTCTAGGCATGAAGAGCTACATAGTGCTAAAGTCGAGCAGCCTTGTTTGATGGTCATCAGTCATACGATTGGTAGCAGTCACCTTAGTAACCCCCGACAGTGATTTTTTTGGCTATTTTTATTGTTATGGGGCTAGATTTTTTGTTGAGTTCAGGTGCTAAGTTCTTTATGGCTAATGTTTCTTTTAACCGTAGCCACTGCTCATTTTCAGCCTTTCCAATAATTTGGAATTGTTCAGTTTTTACACTTACATTGACACATTCTTCTTTATGTTGGAAAAATGCGTGAATGCAATGTAAAAATTAGCCATAAAGAACTTAGCACCTGAACTAAACAGGAAATCCAGCACTGGTGAGCTGATGTTAAAAGTGTGAGAAGAGAGAAAAAAAGTTTGCATGTTTGAAATGACCTTGTGTTATTTATTTAAATAGTTTTATTGTTGGCTTGTTTTGACTCTTCTTATATTTCTTGGTAGATAGCTATCACTTCGATGTTTAATTTCTTCTTTACTATCATTTATTTACTGTCTTATTTTTCCTTTTTATTCTACCGTCTGGTCTTCCACTGATCAATTTTCATCTTTTCGCTATTCATTTTATTTCATGTTCCTCTATTGGCATGTCCCAATCACCAATAATCAACAGTCCCTACTTTAGCCATAAAATGTGTCAACCAAGCCGCTATTTATCGGTGTTTGGCCATCTCGAAACCCTTAGAGTATGCACACAATATTTATATAGGTAGTCCTGCTATTAATATCATATATCTCCTATTACTTTGTTCCTGCTTCATAGCTAGAGGAAGTATTTGGCTGATATTGCTTTAATCTTACTTATTTGAAATTATTTACCCTATGTTGGTTTAACCATCTAAAATGAATCCACCGTTTTTGTTGTTTAAATGTTTTAAATGCGTTGAGACGTTCCTTGAACATTTTTATGGTTTATATTTTTCGGTGACGGATATTCCTTCGCGATCACATCTACACCTACTGCACTGATAATATTTTACGATCTTGTATTTCAAGGTCAGCTTCGAACTTGACGTTTCTGACATTTGTATGGATTTCGGAATTATCATTACCAGCGATTTTGAAAACAACAAAACAAAAAACAACAAGAACAGTGTGATCTCAATAAAATCGCATTAGAACAATTTACAGCTGGAAGCCAATTTTCAGCGACAAATCTTTCCCACTGATCGTACGAAAGTCACTGTATCTTCATAAGTACTTGTCTTTTTCAAGATTGTCTTACACTGTTTGATTCGTAATTTCCCGAAAGGGGCCGAAGGCCACCTGGAGGGGGTCACCTGCTTTAACCACTCGCACCACTATACTGTAGGGTGTTATCTGTCACTTAGTCAGTAGACACTCAAATGACGTCACATAAGGAACGCTTAACGATGCAATTTGTATTGTCGTGACGTCAGTAAAACGTGCGCATGTCATGAATCACTATAAGAAATATGCACTCTGTAGGCTATAACACAGCATGGCATAGGAACTTCAAAAACAAGAAATATTTTTGTTTGAATTTATGCACAAAGCTACACAATGGGCTATCTGTGCTCTGTCCACCATGGGTATCGAAACCCGGTTTCTAGCGTTGTAAGTCCGCAGACATACCGCTGTGCCACTGGGAGGCACAAGGAATATAAATATTTGTTACTCTTAATATTGGTTTTACTTACTCTTGAAACAGAATATTTGCGGGTACTGTGTGCAAGTACATCTTGTAAAGTAGTTGTATTCTGACAAATTTTCGGGAAGTCCGGTCTAATCCCGGATTTAACTGGTTGAAAGCGGTTTAGCAAACGCGCTCTAGTTCAGTCAGAAATCGCTAGTTAACTACAATGGTTTTAAACAACCAAATTCCTCCTCGGATCTTTTGGTATTGTAATAAGAACATAAGGGCCAGACGTGGACTAGTGGCTTAGGGTCCCACATTCGCATCCAGTTGCTGAAAAATCGTGCTCCGCATTATGGGGCTTTAGGTGCGTTATAGTAGTGACAATCAAATTCTACTGATGCTGACTATCTGCCTCACCTCTAGTCTGTCAGTTCAAAATTAGGGACGGCTAGCACAAATAACCAGTATCAAGCTTTAACTGGATATCCGAACCATACCAAGCTTCAAATATGGCTCCTTCTGAAGTTCGATTATTTTTATTGTAGTAATGGTTGTGGTTAGTACACAAGTGGTTTTTCCCATACATACCCAAATATTTAATTAAACTCAAGATTTGTACAATGTGGAAATAGTAAAAACTCAAATGTAATTATATAAAATGATTAAAGAATATTGTGATCGAATTATCATTCGAGAAAGAAACAAGTATTAGAATTTATAATGTATCGAATGTGAAGAACCGTTTGTAATATTTATGTCAACCAAAAGTACAAGTTTTATTTTTCAAATAGGCTTACTATTCCAAAGAAAGTTTTCTATAAATACAGTCTAACGGCTGAAGACAAAACGTCAAAGGAAATGTTAGATGGTAAGTAACAGAAAGACTAGCTTCAAATGACTAACTGAAAATTAATGTTTCAACATTGTGTCAAGTAACATTTCATCTCTACGTGAGACATTTCCTAATGTTTCAGAATTGTGTCAAATAACGTTTCGTACACATGCGTATTTTGTTTGTTTATTGTATGTCGTACACAGCTACTCGAAGGATACCTACGATTGTCGTTCTTAATTTAGAAATGGCGAGCAAGTTCGATGGTGAGACTTGAACCGTCGACCTATAGATTGCAATTCAACCGCTCTAACCACAAGGTCATTCCAAGCCATACATCTAAATACCAGAGTTATAGTATTACTGTTCAGTCGGTCTAATCACGAACTTAACTGTAGTATCCTCTAGTGAGACAAAATAGCACTAAAATATGAAACCTATGCAAAAACTAAAAACCTATACTATCAATAGTGCTAAAATTTGTGATAAAAAACACGTAAATTGCAGATGTGTTTTTTTCGCATTCCTCCTAATTGGACCATTTCGGATTCAAAATCAAATGTGTGTAAAACATTCATTTTGAATCTGAAACGAGCAGATTAGAAGGAACGAAAAATAATGAAAAAGAAAAACAACTGTAGTTAACGTTATTTTTATTACAAATTTTAAGCCTATTAGTTTCTAATTCTTCGCCAAATACCCCTCTCTCAATACAGCGACATGTTCTATCTTTCATATACTTGGAGAATGAAAATATAATAGATAAAGTGCATGCGTTGCTACCTAGTTTGTCATCTATTATACATAAGTGGTTCATACCTACGATATTATATTGCATAAAATTACAGTTAACGATCTAGGATTGAAGGTTCTGCTCAGATATTAAAATTTCATTACTTTTAATATGCATTTCGCATCCAGAACAGTTGATAATTTGAAAACTGCACGAGACACTTATTTTTGGGATATATGTAATATGATCACCTTATACGTTAGCTTATACGCACTTGAATAAAAACAAAACAAGTAAGCCCATTTGAGAAATATAACTTGCACTTGTCGTTGACATAAATATTACAAACGATTCTTCACATTCAATAAATTACAAATTGTAATAGTTGTTTCTTTCTTGAATGATAATTCGATCACAATATTATTTACTCATATTATAGATATTTACATCTGACTTTTTACTATTGCTACATTGTATAAGCTAGCTTTTACATATGCAATTGAAGATGTGCAATATATATGCTTTAACTTTTAGCAAAACGAGTAACTTGAGGTTGAACTTAAATACGCGTTTATTTTATAAGTATGCGAGGAGTGGCTCAGAGTTAGCGTCTGTTCCAACATTAATTTTTTTCTAAAACGTAAGACATTTTTTGAAAGATAGGGCGCTTTCAGATTCAGTTAAACTACGTTATCAGATATGGACTATAGTTTTTTGAAAGTTAACTAAGATTTATCAAGGTTAATGTCTGCCGAAACTAACAGACTTCAATGGCTATATTTGTGAAACAAAAAGAAGGCTACCTTGTCTTTTTTTAAAGCTAGTAACTGATAATGCCTGTTACTTGACTTGTTACTGAGATCCTACGATATATTGCCTAAATCAGGGCTCAAAACGTGGTTACGGAAACTAAGAAAAACGGAAGCAGAAGTCCATGAAAAATTCTTCCATAAATTTGTTTGTAGTGTCTTATCTTACACAATGGAATCTTAACTAAGCTAAACCCTACTCGGTTAACTTGTTAAGATAGCATTGTAGACAGAAATTGTCATAACCAAGACATTGATAATGTGGTATTGAAGACAGCACTATAGACAACCATTGATGCAAATATGTGCAGAATGTTATGAATTATTATTGTCACACGGACAGACGGTTACGCAAGGTAATCAAACTTTCTGCTAATTATCTACAAATAACATGAAGAAATTGTTTTATTGTTCGTATTATTGTTATTTAAATACACCCTCAGAACGAAATAAAAAACAAATCTAACTTTACTTCTATATGTTTTGGGTTATCGACATGCTTTATAAAGAAATTCAAGTGGCACTTGATGACTAAGTCAGTTTTGAAAAACTATGTTGTTTAACGATAATGTTTCCTGTAGTTTGTGCGTACAATAAACAAGAATTTAAAGAGTTTAAAAAATTTATTTACAACATCACCGAGAATACGACCTGAAAAGGCCTAGCGTAAAAATACACATACACATCTCTCTGTATTAAGTAACGCCATTTCCAGTGATGTATTTGAAAAATGCATATAAAATGGTTAGTTTGTTTGTAATTAAGCACAAAGCTACACAGTGGATTATCTGTGCTTTCTAGCATTGTAAATCCGCAGACATACCGCTGTGCTACTGGGGGGAGGGTTGTTTCTAGATATAAAGTCCAAGTCCTAATCATTCGGGACCTGCTTGAAGACCAAACAGTAGTAAAAACATGCATATCTTAGCTCTACTGCCTCAGTCTCTTTAATAGACTGGTGTTTATAATGAACATTCACTTCACTCGTAAAAAAAAAAAAAACTTATCGCGTAAGGAACTGAAACGTTAGAATAGTTAAGGAATGTAGCCGGTAAAAAGACGTGCATTAGAAAAACCCGATAATACTGCGGAATCTCATTCATACAGTGCTGTTCGTTTATGATGGGTGGAATAATATGTAAAGAAATGGCCTACTTAGAGAGTTTCACTTTTATGTAGATAAATTATGAAATGCCATTTTTAGTGACACTCCTTGTCTATCTTTTATTGATTCACAATAGTAAAATATAACATTTTTTTAAAAAACCGCGATGGAGTTTTCAAAACTCTCACGAGATTACACTAAATGTCATTTTAGCAACAGCAGAAACATAATGTTATTAACCCTAAAAATTAATACATATTATCATGAAGATGAGTAACCTGCCAGTATGAAATGTTTCAGTTTATTAACTGTGGTAACTTGGACTTCAAGTTTTAACTGGATTATAGTTTCCTTTTTTTTTTTACATTTATTGACAAAGCGAATCCCACGCGAAGCTTGTAATCACGTAAGTAACCGACGCAAAACATTACGTAAATTAATAATAAGAGAGCAAAATTTAATTATTTTTCAAACATTTCAGGGAAGGTAGTTACTCAACAGTACCACCAACAACTTTTGGGGTATTGTTGTCAGACCGAATAATGGGATTTGACAGTCACTCTTATAACGCACCCTTGGTTCCAAAGTGCGTAGCGCGATTTTGTTTGGGAGCTGTTACGGGACTCGAGCCAAGGAACCTCAACTTAAAAATTCTGCCACAACTAGCCGCGCTAGGCACAAATTAAAAAAAAAAGTCTTCAAATGTTAGTATTGAATTTAATCTAATGTTGCTTTACAATTAATTGCCGTTAAAAATAAAACCTAAGAAATTAGTGAATATGCATGATAATATTTAAATATAGATACAAACCTATTCTCATCCGAGAGAAAAATAATAAAAAAATGCCAAACACGTTCTTTATATTTCATATGTATGCACCTCTTTGTGCTTTTATGTTTTCAAATTGTATATATTTATATTCAATAGATATCAATAACTTTCACAGACTCTTGATGAATGATGTGCTACTTCAAAAAACTCATTCATTTTAAATTATCTTTATGCCTTTCCTGACATAGTCACGAAAGTTGCTCATATCTCATGTATTCGTAGTAGTGACAGCTTTAAATAGAAGTGATGGCTTTTAGGTCCAAAATATCTCACACAAAAGCTACATTATTAATAATATTCTTGCTGAAGGGCACTTTGTTACTTCTAGGAGGCGCAATGATGCGTCTTTCAGATTGTGTAAAAAATGTAGAACATATTCACTTCTTAGTACTTGTATACATTCGGAGAAAGTCATAGGCATTAATCTTCGGCTTAAATACAACATCATTTGTAAATACCCCCCTCACAGATCAAATGTTTTCCATACATAATTAATAGACTGACTGTCAGCCCCCCCCCCCAGCCAGTGAGATTAATACAATGCATGGAACCTGTTTCTCACGTTTTTCGTTACCTTCATCCCACAGTTAACAAACCGAATAGCTGATTTTCCAGTATTATATAATATTAATCGGATGCTTTGGGGTCTAAGCCTCAAAGATTAACAGGAATAAATATTATTGAGCAGAGCTGGATTAATGAACAATATGACCAATCTATAGCTTAGTGACCTCCAGAGAGTCAGTAAATATTTTTCTAGTAGATGTTCATAGTTCATAATTTTCGTTATCTGATCCTTTCCTGAATAGATCATTTTCAAGTTACTATCTATCAATAAACGAATTAAGTATAAAGTTGTTCTTTCAAAATATATATAGATAATTTACATGAATAAACATATTATGCTGTTGCTGGACTATATTCCTTTGTGTAAACTGGAATGTTCACCATGCAAGTACTGTTTGGATATATATATATATAATTATATAATGCATATGAACATATATTACCTCCCCCCTTTCCCGAGAGCTTAATTCGGCACTGCCATTGAGAATAAATGAGCCTTAATCATACATCGATGATAGAAACAACTTGCGAATTTACAAATAATTATCTCGAGGGACACTTTGCATAGATATAGGTAAAGCTGGTACATGTGTTTCAAAATGTGTTTTATATGTTTGGTTGTTGGATTTCGCGCAAGGGATCAATTAAAACATTGCAATTTTTAGGAAGTAAAAGTTGTTACAAGAAAGTGTTTACTGACTTGTGCGATATATATTTTGCAAACTTGTCTTTTCTATACTGCCTTGGATTAATATTCCATCAAATTAATATCAATAATTTGCAGAAGAACAGAAACACTCTACCCGCTAACTTGGGAAATTTATCATTGTTAGCGAACCTATCTAGCGCCACCTACTTGTTAAGTAGCAGCTTAGATAATACCAAATTTTACTGGCGAAATTAATGACAATTCTATTTTCGAAAATAATAATGAATATAAAGCGGAGAAAACTATAAAATAAGATGCTGTATATACTATATTATAGTAAAGAAGAAATATATACAAAAAATGAAAACTATAAAAATTTAAAAAGATTACTTCATCTTGAACATTGCCCATTTTTTCACTAATCGACAGTTTAATAATGTATTATATTTTTCTGGATTTCAAGTTAAAGTTAAGACATATAAAACATAGAAATCTTACTCTTCGCGCACTTTAGGTATTTTGTTAAGACTAACAATGTGGCTTGGTTACAGGCTTATGAACCAAATTTATATGATTTTTGTGTGACAATGTAATTTTAGTTTAATTTTATTTGCACTTGAGAGAATATATACCTTTTAGTTATTGTTGATATATCAAAACATTTTAATTTTTCCTTGGTTAATTTTTAAATAACAATATTTAACCATTGGATATTCTACTATATTCAAGGAGTTTCGTGGACAGGTGACAAAGCTGCTGCCAGTTATTTCCTTAATGTTCGTAACTTTTGAATATTTGTGATGAAAAATAAAGTTCTTTTATACACCCGGTGTTTAAATGTCAGTTTTTAAGGGAAAGGTACTGTCCTTG
>NW_013665829.1:503703-536546 GCF_000517525.1 Limulus polyphemus | reverse complement strand
ATGGACTTTCTCGACTTCTTTAGGTCTAAAATACGCATGCGCAGTTGATTCATCACCATACGCTTTTCTCATTGTGAACACGCATTCAGACATTTCTGCATATTCATCTAAGTTTGCCTTCATTACAACTTTACATTTACTTTACTTTGCAATAATTTTGCTTTGGTTCATTTGATATACTGCTATAAACACTCTTTAGTTACTTTTTCTTCTTTAGTACAGGTTTTTTTCGTCTTTGTGAGTTTCTTTGTTTCAATTCGTAAAACCGTGTCATGCACTGAATGCTCACAACTGTTTCATACTCTGTTTATTTTACGTATAGTTTGTTAAATAAAATTACGTACGTGTAGTTTTATTAAAGAAAGTTACGTCTACATGAATTTGTTTGTCTGAAAACGTAAATGTTTTTCAAATAGACCAGGATTTATCGAGCTAACACATAATGCTTGCAAAAAAGCATAGCTTGAATGCCGTGCGTGAAATTGCATTTAGTGTAATGCTCATTTTTAAGGAAATTACACACGGATTAAGTGTTGTTCGTGTGAAATACTTTACACGTAAAAAAACAAAACAAACTAAAGTTGAAAGTGAAGCCAGTTGTCACGTGATGACAACGACGTTGTGCTATCGCATAGCATACTGTTGAATTGAAAAGGTTGAGGCAAAAACCAGGTAAGGTGATTTTAATTTGAGAAACCAATATGCAATCCAAAGTTCTCGGATGAAGGCCTTTCTAATGATAAGAGATTTGTAATAGTGTTTCCTTGAATTATCATCTACAGAACCACTAATTTGATTGAATATTTAAGAAGACTGCTTGTTTGTCCACTTGAACAACAACATGCTTACAATGGACTAAAATTTCCAGATCAGATATCCCACTGATTTACGTATAAACGTCCACTTATTGGACTGTGGACCAGAGACGCTTTAAGTGGCTACTCTTAACCGAATGATAAGATGGACTATCATTTCTATTGGGTATCGAAACCTGGTTTCTAGCGATGTAAGTCCGCAGAAAGAATAATTGGAGAAGAAAAAGCTCAAGGATTACTCGATATCAAATAACTAAAATGGCGCCATTTTATATAAGTAGAGTTTCTGCGCCAATGTTGTCAGCATGAAATATTTAAATTTTAACTGTGACAGTCTTCATGCTGTTAATCTGTCTAAATTTATTATACCATTTCAGACAGATTAATAGTCTTCATGCTGTTAATCTGTCTGAAATGGTATAATAAATTTAAATTCGGTCTATAAGAGATTTTATTGTTTTATTGTATTTAAACACATTTATGCTTACCATGCTAAATTTAAAATAGTTATTTGTTGTTTAATCTTCAATTAATATTACAGTTTTAGTCCTTCTAATAAGTTGCAAATAAAAGAAGGGTAGTTGCTTTTATTAAGTAACAGAGATTGCGTTTGTAACAGACTCATAATTTGTCCACTTTTACAACGTATAGTCATTATAATTGAACCTTGGAGGAGTTATAGGTTGCTAATCATTTTAAATTTCGTTTTTTTAAACGTCTATGAAAGCGTAAAAAAATCCTTATTGTAAACGGCTGTGTTCATTAATACTTTGACTTAATCAAGTCTTCCTTATCACGCATTATTAAAAACAAAAAAATTAACAAGCTTAGAGCAGTTAGTTGTTCCTTAAAACTCATAACGCAGACTAATAAATGGTTAGGTGAAATCTCCAGAATTTCTAAAAACGTTAAACTTTAAATTGTTAAAATATAGTCCCAATAATTTTATTTAATAACTGTAGTAACTGCTCTTGGGCCTAATTTTCATGATTGTTATTACCTACATAGTGTGGATATTTAACACCAAAACAATTATCTCGGATTCGCTACCTAGTACAATAGATTCTTTCAACTGTGGGTTTGCTTGGTGGGCAGAGCACAAAGAGCCCATTGTGTAGCTTTGTGCTTAACTACAAACAAACAAAGCGTTCTTTAATTCTAATTTATTAAACATGGAATCCTCAAATAAAATGTTTTAATATTAATTACTTCCTCCCAATATTCACAGAAGTTTAGCATTATGCACAGATTTGTTAGAGGGAGAGGGGAGGGGGCTGGTATGAATGATATTATAAAGTTTCATTAAATACGCTAAAAGCTGATATAATAAATAAACTTAGTATTCCGAAAATTGTTTAATTTCGGAGTCAAGTTCAAGGGAGGTCCAGTTCAATCTACACTTTGATCAACGTGTGTTATTGGATTATACTAGTTTCGGAGAATTCCATTCCTCATTAGTTACCCTGAACACAAGTTAACCAAAGAGAGATAAGCTGGACCTATATCACAGTGAAACGTATCAAACATACTACTGGTGTGAACATGCTTTGTAGTCACTTCACCTATCCAGTATATAGGTTTTCTCATAGTGACTACAAAACACGTTCGCACCAGCAGTATGTCTGACGATAAAAGCTGTATACTCCCCACAAAGACACAAACTTGGGTTACTTAGGTGTAAGGCAAGTAAATTAACCAAGTGATATCTGTGTTATTATTTCTTTCACTGTACAGAAATATGCTTAATTAGTAGTACCATGATAATTAAACTACATAGTTGTAGCCACGGATTTAATGTTGTGTATGAGGTAATTTCAAAAACTTTGTTGCAGAGAACTGTACTTGAAATAAAATAACCATTTGCACACATATAAGCAAGGAGATGATATCTGCAGACACTTTGGGATGCTATAAATTAACGTCTGGTGTACATATATATATATATATATTTCTAGCTCTAACTAATATCAGTTATCCATATTGGTAGAGATAGCGTCGTGAAAAAACGAGGTCGACAGCACTTATTGAGTGCAATCAACCTTTCGGAACACAACAGTAATATCACATCTTCCTTTGTGACACATGTATGTTATAAACCAATACAATATTTATCAATTATCCCACGCAAGAATACACTCAGATATTTGTATTGTTTCGCTGTTACTTTCTTTCAGTTTTTTTTTCTTTTGTTATCGAGCATAACGATGTACAATGGATTTTCTATGCTGTGTCAAACGCAGGGATCGAATCTAAAATTTGAACGCTCTATGACCTCGAGCTTGCTGCTGAACCAACGAGAGCCCTATCTTTCAGCAAAATTTAACGAAACTTATCGAATACTAATGTATCTATTGGGTGATAAGTTTGGTGACAGAAAAGTAATGATTTAAAAAGAAAAAACTTTTGTTTTCCGTTTCAAATTCAGAAGAAAAACCTTACATTTTAATCACTAAAAGAGGGTTTTTTCTTAAATGTATCTTCAATAATCGAGGTATGTTAACAACTTTTATCTCAGCTCTATGTCTGTTAGAAACATTAGTTAGAAAAACATATTATCGTTAATCTAAGTAGAATGAAAAACAATTATAAAGTATAAACTAATTATCTACTTCTCAAGTTAAGAAGGTAAATATAATGTAGTTTCAATATTAAATATTTTGCTTTCATTGTTAGATATGAGATAAGAGTGAATCTATATAAATAATACGATTGCGTTTGTCTTTTTAGAACTTTTCTCGCTTAAACGCTACAAATCTCTTATCGTTAGAAAGGCCTTCACCCGAGAACTTTGGATTGCATATTGGTTTCTCAATTCAAAATCACCTTACCTGGTTTTTGCCTCAAACTTTTCAATTCAACAGTATGCTATACGATGGCACAATGTCGTTGTCATTACGTGACGACTGGCTTCCCTTTCAACTTTAGTTTTTTTTTTACGTGTAAAGTATTTCACCCAAATTTCCTTAAAAAATGAGCATTACACTATATGCAATTTCTATGGGCTTTCTCGACTTCTTTAGGTCTAAAATACGCATGGGCAGTTCATTCAAAACCACACTTTGTGAACACGCATTCAGACGTTTCTGCATATTCAGCTAAGTTTGCCTTCGTTACAACTTTACATTTAATTTACTTTGCAATAGTTTAGCTTCGGTTCGTTTCATAGACTGCTATAAACACATCTTTTATTTAATTTTTTTTATTTACTACTGGTTTTATTCTTTGTTTTTGTGAGTTGCTTTGTTTCAACTAGTAAAACCATATCACACACTGAACGCTCATAACTACTTCATACTCTGTACACTATTATATAAACCATTACTATACTTGATTGTTTACTTTATGTGTAGTATATTAAATAAAATTACGTACGTGTAGTTTTATTAAAGAAAGTTACACGTGCCTGAGTTTGTTTGTCTAACACATAATGCCTGCAAGAAAGCGTAGCTTAAATGATGTGCGTGAAAATGATAGAATAAGGAAACTTCAAAGTAAAGGCATGAAAACTACCAGAAATGTTTTGCGGGTCACGGCTGATACGTATATATTGTTTTATTCTCGTGTAGTAGAAGTTTAATAGCCACAGCAACGATATTGCTTTGCGCAAAACAACTTCTAAATTATTGATTAACTTGATAACAACTGCAACACAAGTTTCAAAAATATATTTGACGAATCTTTAAAATCGTCATGCCAGCTATAATTATAATGGTCAAGTCATTATTAAACTTGAAACGTCCTGACAGTGTTTTAATTCTGATAAAGAAGTAACAATTATTATTTGATTAAATTAATTTGTGCTGTTTTTTAGAAGGAGTATAAAGTATCGCAAACATAAGAGAAGTTAAGGGGAAATACACGACTTAGAAATAACTTCTTTATTTGAAGAAGTAAGGGAAATATGTTTTGTTACACTTTTCTTTATATTATCACACATGGGCCGAACCTGGCCTATTCATTAGGGTACTGGACGGTGAATTCGAGGATTCATCGTTCGTGTCATGTTGCCACAAAAAACGTGCTTTGCACTGTTAGGCCATGGGTGCATCATACGAGTGACAGTCAAATCCTACTCTTCGACTAAATTAGCCAAAAGGTTGGCGTTGAATTTGTTGAATATCTGCCTTTCCTCTAGTTTATCAGCTCAAAGTTAGTACCGGCTAACGCAGATGCCTCTTGTTTAGCATTGTGAAAATTTTCGAAACAAGTAAGTTAACTTTTCTTACCAAGTTCTCGAATAATTGAATTTAATATGAGGATCCTTCGGGTAAAAGATAGGCATTTAATTGGGTGCTGTTTTGCAAATGCATTTAAAGTAGTAATTGAGTTATGAAATTTTTGCTTGCTTCTTTAGTTAACTCTGTCAGCAGCTTAAAAGCAAATGGTTCAAAGCAGTAAACTAACTGCACTAAAGGTTTAACCATAATACTTCAGAATACTTTTAAATATAAACAACGCCCAATACAAAATAATAACGTTTTGATCACTAAAATGACTCAAAACTAGTAAATTTATTGAGTGAGTATAACCAGCAGACATCCACATGAATAGGCCTCATATTGATTACTAAAATGACTCAAGTTAATGAATTTATTGAGTGAACATAACCAATAGGCATCCATATTAAGAGGCCTAATATTCGTAATTAAAATCATATTAGACTTTATATTTTTTTTTTCATTCGTCTTAATTTGTCCATTACGAATTTCAGATACAAAAAGTGTACAAATGTAGTTCTCGTATATAAGATAGAGATAGATCTAAAAAACTTTTTTACAAATCTTTGATTTAAAATCAATTACGGTCAAATCAAATTATGACGAAGTCAAAAAAGGTATGCAGCGTAAACATGATTTTGATCACGAATATTAGGCCTATTGGTTCCCAATGCTTCTCCAGGTTTATATTAATTTCAATTTAAACGTTTACTGTTTGCTTTGATAGTTATAATCAAACGGTTATTTTAATATAGTTTTTCTATTAGGAAACGTTTACTTATTTGAAATGTCCAGTTACTTAATATTGTTCTCAGTAATAACAAAAACTATTGGTGCTGTAAAAAATATCTGCTTATTTTGTATTAGTATTAACACTATGAACATAGTAGAAATGATGATTAAGGTCGACACGCTGATATTGAAAACCTTTTGTTCCCAAGCGATCATGCTCTGTCTGCTTCCTTTGGATCTTAACAATGAATCTGCAGTAGCATTTTCTCGAGAACATACTTGCTCAGAGAACAACCACGTGAACTCTTTCACACTCCTTTTGTGTAGTTTTTTTATAAATCGGATATATTTCGTCTACGACTTCTAAGAGCACACTTAAGCAGACCGAAAGAACTAAAATCAATTGGAACTGCATCACGTACATGGCGGAATGAGTTACTGTGATTGCAGTTTACTGAGACATCTTTCTTATGGAAACAACCGTTGGTTTCGAAATGTGCTCGAAAACCTTCTTTAATCTAAAATATCCTTGTTGATTATCATTTGAATTTTGGATCTGAGGACTCAGTTGTAACCATAGCTTTCACTATGGACCGAGCGCGATCTAGTGGTTAACGTGTCGGGCTGAGTATTTGAGGTTTCGATGTTCGCGTCCCGTTATCCCCCGCTACATATACACCCACCCACAAAAAACGCGTTCCGTACTTTGAGGCCATAGGTACCTTATAAGTTTGTTTTGTTTGAAGTTAAGCACAAAGCTACACAATAGGCTATCTGTGCTCTGCCCACCAGGGGTATCGAAACCCGGTTTCTAGCGTTGTAAGTCCGCAGACATACCGCTGTGCCACTGAGGGGGGGGGCAATACTTTATAAGAGTAACGGTGAAATCACATTATTCTATCTGACAAGAAGAGTTGGCAATAGGTGGTGTTTACAAATGCCTTCGCTCTGCAGAAGAGGGCATTGTTCCTGAACGGCTTTGAATATGGATTCGGAACCCGTTGTTGTTCTGAATGGTTTTTTTTTGTGTAATTTTTTTTTTTCATGAAGAACGTTGAAAACGTAGAACTTCAAAACGCTGTGTTAGCTTGACCCTACATTATTTAGTGATCTCGATATCTGAATATTTTCTTCAGTGAATGTGTTCATATGTTCAAGCCGCCGATCAAGTTTTTCAGGCATTTCAGAATATGGCCAGCGCGGCTTTCTTTCAAAGGCGGGAAAGATTCTTACTTAAGACATGAACTTAGTTCTACAGACATTCTCCAATTAGCAGTAGCTAAGGTACAAACGTTTCCGTTATCTATAAAATGACGATTTGTGTTATAATCTATCACTAAATCGAATACTAATAGATGTGAAAAGGATATGATCATCGCTCTTCTGTTCAAAGGAACTAAGAAAAGTTTAATTACCATTCATAAATGACAGTCCAATTTTTTACACAGACTATAGCATTTTCAAACACATTTAGTTGTTGTAAATAAAGTGTCAATAAATGATTTTTGAATAAACTGTGTAATGGAGACTATCTAGCTGCTATGAATCGTCTGTTTTGTTTTTTCTCTCTATGATTGGCCAAATTAAATAGAATCGTCTGAATTATTAACGACATGGATCAAGTGCGTTAAATCAAGTTTGTTCCGAAAGAGTTGCTTTAAATTATCAATAAACGGATTTAGAAAGAATCAAACGATTAAATATATGATTTCCCGTTAGAATTTTGGCTGAATTCGTCATCAAAGTTTTATTAATTTGTTAGTTAATAATACGACATTATAAAACGTTGTCATAACATTAAAGTTGTAATTGAGGTAAGTTATCAATGGATTGATATCGCAATAGAATCTTTAATTACTTGAAACTATTACTCGGTCTAATAAAATTAATATGCGTGATTATTAAAAAAAGCAATTAAGATAAAAGGCTTAAGATATTTTATTTTGACCATCATCATTTAAATTTACTTTAATACTTTTAATGACCATGAGCAACTGTGCAATTTATGTTATTTCACCATCAGTAAATGAACGACTAAGAGAACCATTTTTTGACAAATGATATTTCTAGATAAATATTTTAATAAGATAAATTCTGAAATTGGACAGCATATCCAACTTAAATGGTTTCTCAAAAGAATGTTTTGGAAGATAAATGATAATAAAATATTGACTTATGCTATACACAATAAATCAATAAAGCGGAAAGCGTTTTGAATAAAGAAAAATGATTCCTTCATACGTAAACCCGGTGTTTTCGGTTCAATCGAACAAGACTTAGCATCTTGACAGCTTAGCGTTGGAAAACTAACATAAACTAAACTAAGTTTCATCATCGACGGAAATGTACATGTTGTTGTTGTTGTTGATATAATGCAAAGCTACACAATGGGCTACCTGTGATCTGTCCTCCGCTGGGAATCAAACCTCGGATTTTAGCATTGTAAGTACGTAAACTTACCACTGACCCACCAGGGGGACAGGAAATATATAGACAAAGCATTTCTAGAGACATGTAATAGTAAACGTTTAAGACTTTCACTAGTTTGGTGACTTCAGAGGACATAGTTTCAGTTGCTAATGTTTTGGGCTGGGCGTGGCCAACAGTTAGCATACCCAGCCTGTGAATCCGAGTATTCATGATTCACAACCCTTTGCGGCAAAAACTTGTTCTATATTTTAATGTCGTGAGTGTACTATAAGAGTGACGGTCAAATTAAATTATTCGATAAGACAACGGATACCATGCGCTAATAATGAGCGCTGTAGATTAGCTGACTTCTGTCTATTCAATTATTTAAAAATTAGGGATAGCTGTATATAGGTATCCCTTGTGTTGCTTCGCGCTGAATTCTTAAACAAAATAAAAAATAAATATAATTTGAATAATTAACTTTAGAAAAGAGGAAAAAGCTGAATAATATATATTATTAATTGACTTTGAAGATACAATATTTGAAATACACTTAAAGTAAATAAAATGTATTAAGTTTTAACATAAATAAAACACAGTTGTCCATATAAGGATTGATCAAAGTATTTTCTTTCGGCTTAGCTTTGTTAATGCACGGCGATTAATATTAATAAGTTGTAATGAATAAGCAAATGATGCTGGACAGCAGGGTATATTTGCGATAATGAAATATGTTGAAAAGAGCTTCTGTAATTTACTTCGTTCAGGAATGGAACATTATAATTCTAAATGTTGACTATTCCACAAACAGCTGTTATAAAAAACTAACGCGAAACGTTTTGCCTTTTCTGCATAACAAGTGGTCATGCGCACACCTAAAGAAGAAGAACGGGCAACATAGATAATTTCCGGACCATATTACAATAAAACTACCGAGTAATTTGATGTTTTTCTGGAACATTTAAACAAAAGTTGTTGTTTTCTACTCTCTCTTTAGTTAAATGTGGACTGATTGATTCCCATGTCGGAATGTATTTATCTGAAGGCAGTTACTTCACGAATGATGCAGGTGTACTGAAAGTTTATATCAGTTCCAGATTGAATATAATTCAGTTGAAAACACTGGCGTACATCAGCGTCTTCTAAACGTTCATACAAATGCTATTTTTTAATATTAAAGTGAACTAAAACAATTTCATTTTTTTTCGAAAATCAACTCTTGATAAAGTTCTATATCTTTTTCTGACATTTTTTTGTATTACAATATTAGTGTGAGAAAAGCTTTCTGGGTTTAATCTGTGTGATGTAATTTTAGTGTTGGTCAAGACTGATTGTTTATGCTATCTTGTGTTTTATAGTAAGTTTATTTATTTGTCTGAAAATGTTTTTTCTTTTTTCTTCTGGTTCAAAAGTTATGGAGGAGATGATTGAGTTCTTGCAATAAGGTTTATCTGACGACGATAATTCTATGACTTCTCAAAATTCAAACTTCCTGATTCTTATGTCATGTGGATTGTTGACTCAGTGAATCAGTTCATCATCAGTCACTGGAATTAGGTATTCTTCGCCGCTCAACTCTTATATGTTGACAAAACTTTCCCTTTTCTATTGATTAGTTGTAGAGAAGAAAGTGAGTTTTTAGTTTTTTCGAGCTGCGGAAGAACCGAAATCTCGAAACCAAGACCCATACACACACAAAAACACAAAGCCATTCAATCAAGCGTTTGATTCTAATAAACTCGCAATCATAACGTTTCTCTCGACGTGTTATGTTTCGCCGATTATTGGACCCAGTTCCAGCATTTTTCATCAAAACGAGTAATAAATAAATAAAAGGCTAGAAAAAAAGCGAACAGACAATGAGGTAAGTATTCGGTCATGAAGAAACTGGAAGAAGACCAAGTAAATAATAAACCAAACAACATAAAAAAAGAAGAAAAAATAGATAAACTTCAGAAATAAAACGGGAATTTTGAGTTTATACCACACAATCACGTATATTTGATAAAGAAAATTTTGAAACTGTTAATTTGAAGAGTCTAAGTATTTGCTGTTGTAGCCTTACCTGACACATGGGTAAACGACCAGGTGAGATACCTGAGATTCAGGCAACTGTCTCTGATTTTGAACTACTGAACAGACAGAAGGACATCAGTCAGCAGCAACCACTGCTTGAAAAGCTACTCTTAACCGAATTACGAGATTGACTATCAATTTTATAACACACCCAAAGCTGAAAATGCTGCTTATCATTTTTGGCATAATACCAGCTCGAACCTTGGACTTTGTTCATACATGTATTTTAACAAGACCACACTGTTTCTTATTAGTTACAGAAAAATAATTATTCCTCAATGCCCTCTTATGTCAGCTCCTTAAACGACAACGTTTTGTGAGTATTGACGGCATGGTGGTCAATAATCTAGCCATCTAGTAGAAATTATTCCCCCAAACAATTTCTGTGTCAGTTTCATCAGAAGATTTCAGCATGAGTAAATCATACTAAGAATAGGTGAAACAGTGCCTTTGTTATGCTATATCACCATAGATATGCGATTTGTGTTCTAGAATATAGTATAGAAAAACATGAAAGTAACATTGTTGAGCCGGGACACGATAAAAAAAAACAAAACGAAAGGGTTCAGTTTATTATAACTAACAAACAATACCCAACAATATTTCTTTCTGACTCCCCCAAAACACTCTAACTTGACAGTTTATTTGTTTGTGATTATCTTCTTATAGCAAAGCCACATCAGGTTATTTGCTGCGTCCACCGAGGGGAATCGAATCCCTGATTTTAGCATTGTAAACCTGAAGACTTACCGTTGTCTCACCGGGGGACCTAACTCGACATAAAGGTAAATCGTTAAAAACTGTACTGTGTTATTCCTCCTCACTCATCACATTCAATATGTAATATTTACTGCATGTCTAGTGGTTTAGAACTCCGCGTTGCAGTTTAATTATCTCAGAAAACACAAAATAAGACATTTTTATCAATCCCAGGGGACATACCAAATAAAAATACTTTATCCTTCAGTGTTCCTGTATTGGTATGTAAATTTAGGGTGAAATTAGTTCAATAACTTACAGTAGAAGCAAAATAATAAAATGTATTACGTAACTGTCGTGATTATACAGAATAAAAGTAAATGATTAAAGGCGATTTTATTCATGTATAACAGTCATGGGTTACGTTTAAAGTTATGTTCACAACTACATGATTCTTAATGAAATTATAAATAAGAGAATATTTTATTCCCAAAAAACAACAGAAAAACGCATATTACAGAATGTTCTCTTAATACCTGGGCTTTTACTCTGAACTGTGTAGAAAGTTATCAGTTATCTGTTTCTATCTGGTTGACAATCACTATATCTATGGAAAATGAAGAGTGGTGCCTGGGCAGGAGTCAACAATATTTCTTCGAGATTGCTTAGAAAAATAAGTCCAGATGGGCTCATAAAGTCAAAGAAAAGACAAATATAAAACAAAAAAAAGAGTCAGATATTCATGGCAGGCTATTTTATGACACTATTACGTTAATATGAATTACCGTATTTTTCGCAATATAAGACGCACCCTTATTTTGAAGACAAAGTTTTGGGGAAAAAAATCTACAGGTGCATTTGAAATATTTCTATTGAACAAAAATTTAATTTGATACTTTAAAAATTAGTATATATTGTTCTAAACACAAAAAAGCTCAAAACATCAAAATAAGAAAATACCGTAAATCAAAAAAAGGTTTATTGTTATTTAGTTTGGTTCAAAATCTACAAAATCTTCATTGCTTTCACTGTAATTTTTTTTATTATTTAGGGAGCATTATAAATAGTTATGTTTTTAAAAGAAAAAACTACTATTGTTATAAATAACACATACAATTGAACTAAACTATGCATGCCTATTTAAATATGTTTACACATGGCTTGTGTATATCGTATATATATATATACATATATATTATTCATAGCTTCGGTGTATAGGACGCAAGCAGATTTTGACATCAAATTTTGGGGTAAAAAAGTGCGTCTTATACACCGAAATATACGGTAGCTTAAAATAACTGGTGTAAAAATATGTCATTTTTAAACAAGTGGTTCATATTATTTTCTAGGGTAAGATTTAATATAATACCGTTTAGACTGAAATAATGCATCTTTAAATGTAAAATAAATAAATATTTTTAGGTTTATGTTGTTAATTATTAACGTTAGTGTAGGGATTACAACATATCCGTTAGTCTATTATTTCCTTCTTCACCCAAGCCTTAGGTACACATTACACTAAACGGTCAGGTCAGACACCCACATGATTTAGGCATAGCAGTCCCAAATTTTAATCTGCAGGGCAAAGAAAAACCCACCAGTCGGCAACATCTTTAAATGTAAAATAAATAAATATTTTTAGGTTTATGTTGTTAATTATTAACGTTAGTGTAGAGATTACAACATATCCGTTATTCTATTATTTTCTTCTTCACCCAAGCCTTAGGTACACATTACGCTAAACGGTCAGGTCAGAGACCCACATGATTTAGACATAGCAGTCCCAAATTTTAATCTGCAGAGCAAAGAAAAGCCCACCAGTCGGCAACATCTATCTCTTTATTGGATATTCTTAACCGAATAGCAAGACTGACTGTCGCTCTTATAACACATCTGCAGATGAAAGGGCGATTTTTAAAATTATGTTGAGTTTATCAGCAATTGTTACGGTGTGAATGCCTTTACTAAGCTGTGAAAACATGATTATGATTAATTATACTTGTCATAAGACATAAGTATTAGGGCGATTTTTAAAATTATGTTGAGTTTATCAGCAATTGTTACGGTGTGAATGCCTTTACTAAGCTGTGAAAACATGATTATGATTAATTATACTTGTCATAAGACATAAGTATTAGGTCGATTATATTTTTAACAATACTTTCTTTATTCAGTACGTTAGGTTTTGTTTTTTTCAAGAAGAAGAAGAGTGTATAATAGTACTTCAACCACACTATGTTTGTTATATCCATTGTTGACGACGGATATTGTGTGGTTGAAATACTATTATACACTCTTCTTCTTCTTGAAAAGCCCAAAACGACTTAAAAAAGTGTAGTGGTAAAAAATATATTAAGTCCAGTACTACGTCGTCAGAAATGGGCATAGCAGACATAGTGTGAGTGAAATACTATTACGTATACTGTTTACTGAAAAATCCTAAGAGGAAGAAAGAATATAATATGCCTAATATTAACGTCTTATGGGAAGTATGCTTTATTATATTGAAGTTATCTTTTTATGTGGAAGCCCAGCCATTCGTGTGTAGATTCCCGTACAAATTTACTTCTGGAGAATTGCTAAAGAATGATTGATTAATCATAATTTCTGAGAAACAAAATGTGGTTGGAAACTGTTTCACTAAAACTTCGTTATAACGAGGTATTTGAAACTTCAAAAAATTTTAAGGCATCTTCCTTTAATGTAATGGACTGGAATGGCCTGTTGGTTAAAATGCTGGACTCCCACTTTGTGGTTCGAAGGATTAAACCTTAGGCCGAACATGCTCAACCTCAGGGTTTTCATAATATAACGGTCAATCCCACTACTCGTTGGTAAAAAGAGTAGTCCAAGAGTTGTCGGTGGATGTTGCCAGTCAGTGCCATTCCTCTGGTCAGTAGTTCAAAATTAATGGTGGTGGCAGAGAGTCTTAGTAACTTTATCATAAACTAAAATTATCTGTCATATTTTTGAGCTAAGTGATGAAAATTAATATGATTGTTTTTAAGCCCTGCCCCCCAGTGTCTCAACACTAAGGCTGAAGGCGTATAACGCTAAAAATCTAGTTTCGATACAAATGGTTGACAGAACACAGATAGCCCATTGTATAACTTTGTACTTAACAACAAATTAACAAACAAATTTAAGTCCCACGATAATGTAGTTAAACTGTGAAATACAGATTTTATAGTCTTAAAACAAAAAGCATAATTTCATACTTCTTTTCTCTGCCACCTGGTGTCACGACTAGAACCCATATCTTTATCTTCATTTCTAATTTCCGGTGTTGGTACTAAACAAACAGAGGCATATGTTGTATAGTTCTAAAGTTCCGCGTCAGGACTGAGTTCTCTTGCTATCAGGTAGGAAATTTAATTTTGTGCTTAACAGAAAAATTATCACACGTACAAAGTTACAAATGCTAATTTCAATGTAATGTTTATCATTTGGGAGGTTGAAGTATAACTGAAAGGATGTGAAGCGCAATATAGTCTTATCGAACAACAAGGGCATAAGCGAAACACACTTAGTTCCGATAAAAGGATTTATCTGTTAATTAATATAGATAAAGGGGCCGTCTTACGTTCATAGGTAAAAATTAATTTAATTAAACTGAAGATAACTGTATATGCAAGCGTATTGAGACAAGCTCAAAACCCTATAAATCTAAGTCAGCAGAGTATGAATTACACAAAGCCATAAGCAGTATCAACAATATCAAGGTGTATTGATATATATTAGCCCAGTAAACCAAAATACAATGCTGTCAAAACATTGTATTCTTCCCTTCAATCATAAGCTATTGTATTTAGTGTGCATTTTCATATTTAGTATCATGGTACGTGCTGTGACAGTATTATGTTGAGTTCTGTAATAAAGTTTCTTTATAATATAACTACTATAGTAGGTTGGTTTCGTATACAACCTTCTTAGTTAACATAATCAGTTGTAAAACATTATCGAAGGATATCGACATTACTGATTTAAATTTATGAATTAAGTTAAGTTTCGATTTCAATAAGAAAAAAGGGTTTTGTTAACAATGACAAGTATTATATAGAATTTACGAAATTACAAACCTGTTGCATTGCATCATGGTTTGTGGCATTGCATCATGGTTTGAAGAGTTCAAATAATAACATCTGATTAAAATAATGCTATTCAGTTATATAAACAATCAGCTTATAAGGTAGATTTGGACACAACATATTAACTTGTGTTTCAACTGTATAAGCCAATTTTTGGTTCTTGAAAGTGGTTAGCAAATAGGAATACATTTTAAGTTTATTTTTAATTGGTTGAACGTAGTTACACACGTGACAATTTTAATTTCAAAACTAACTACACATTAATGACATTGCATGAATATTTTTTTTCCGTTCATAAAATTAGTTTATCCAAACTTGTCTTTCTATAAATTAGTAAGTATCTATAGATTAAACATTGGTCTCGTAAGACTTTCAAAGAAAAAAAAACAGCAGTTAATTAATTCTTTCGTAATTACACAGCAGAAAGGGTTTCATCACTCAAAACTAAGCAATTCTTTAGAGAATAAACATTCTCAAGTTCCATCCCTAACCTTATAATTCTGTTCTACGTTCTAGGCACTGGAAGTTAGATAACCGAAATGTCATTGATTCTTAAATTGAAAAAACGTAGTGGAGTAAAAAGCATTTTGTTGCGTACCTAATTGTATATGCAAGAATACTAATGTAGTTAAAGTACATAACAGGTATAAGGACTTTTATGGTTTCCCCCTAATCCTATATAGTAAGGAAAGGATAATAAAATGATTGTTTATAAGATTGTTTGCTTTTTGTTACTTTGAAGAAGTTTTAATGTATTCCATGCACAAAGAGAACTGAAGTCAGAAAATACATAATTTTCACGAGAGTTTTTTTATGATCTTTTTTTTAGATATAAATCTGGTGGCAATGAACCAGAGCTTTTCGTTTTTTCGTCATGTTTCTGACAATTATTTACGATTAAAATGTCCCTTCTGGTGACTATAGGGGTTCGTAATTCTAAAAATCGGATTTTGATAACCGTGTTGAGTAAAGAACAGATAGCATATTCTGACAGATAGCATATTCTGACAGATAGCACATTCTGACAGATAGCACATTCTGACAGATAGCAAATTGACAGATAACATATTCTGACAGATAGCATATTCTGACAGATAGCACATTCTGACAAATAGCATATTCTGACAGATAGCACATTCTGACAGATAGCACATTCTGACAGATAGCATATTCTGACAGATAGCACATTCTGACAGATATCACATTCTGACAGATAGCATATTCTGACAGATAGCACTTCTGACAGATATCACATTCTGACAGATAGCATATTCTGACAGATAGCACATTCTGACAGATAGCATATTCTTTAATAGATTGTTTCGGCAGAGTATTCATGATGAAACGTAGTTGAATGGACGGCAACTGCCTGTTGTAGAAACACAAGTCTTCAGGTCCAGATAGCACTTTGTGTTTAACAACAAACAGACAAAGCAATTAAAATACACTATGAAGAGAAATAGAATCTCCTCTGTAAGATTTGAAATTAACTTTTTAACGTATAAATGATACTAAAAAGTGGCTAGAAATAAACGTTTAATTTGCCCAGACATCTGTGTATCTGATTCATGGTAACGAGTCAATAGACTGAGGGTCGCGGGTTTGAATCCCCGTCCCACCAAACATCCTCGCCCTTTTAGCCGTTGGGGCGTTATAATGTGACGGTCAATCCCACTGTGAGTTGGTAAAAGAGAAGCCCAAAAGTTGGCAGTGAGTGGTGCTGACTAGCTGCCTTCTCTCTAGTCTTACACTGCTAAATTAGGGACGGCTAGCGCAGATAGCCCTCGTGTAGCTTTGCGCAAAATTCAAAAAACAAACAAGCAAACAGAAACATTTAAAATGATTTCTCTGATAGAAAAATGGCAGTGAAGGTACATGTGTTATTTTTCTGGGTCTAGGCTAGTAGTCATACTAGTAACTGCGATACTTTCTGTGACTGTGGGTAGTGGAAGAATTATTTGATGTTTGTTTGTTTAGACAATCTATCCAGTTTACGCCGTAGGGGTTGAAATGAGAATTTTTACTTTATAAGCTTTGAATCTAACTCTTTGTTATGTTTCAGCGCCACAATTCGTTTGTTTTTGTTTGTTATGCACAAAGCTACACAATGGGCTATCTGTGCTCTGCCCAACCACGGGTATCGAAACCCGGTTTCTAGCGTTGTAAGTCCGCAGACATACCGCTGTGCCACTGGGGGACGCCATAATTCGAATATTTTTAAATCACCCTTGTGAACTGTCATGGGTGATTTTTCGAACATCTTTAGGTTTCGCCGGATAATCATTTCAGATATATTCCTAATCTATGGATAATCCCGCTGAGATTATTTTACTTATGGATGATCTTATTAAAATTCTGCAAGCGACTAGTCCACATAAAAATTCGGCGTGAGCTTTGATTATAAACAATAGTGTTTTTTTTATATAATTGAATGTTTCTTTAGAAATTCTATCTCTTTGTATCGATTTGTAATGTTTGAAAGAATTCTTCAGATGTTTTGGAATTTATTAGGGCATTGAAGATTTCATGTCAAATTAAAATAATTTTCTGTACATTCCTTACAAGCATGGGTGGTTTTATAATTAGTTTAAAATGGGTGGTCTTTTTAAACTTATTGAAGCTTCTTAACGGTCCTCATAAGATTCTAAGTTCCCTTTAAATATCAATGCTAGAAATCTAGCTTATAAATGTAAATGTTCTAGTAGTAAAAAGCTAAATATAAATGATAACGAGTTAGCTATTTTCATAAAGAATATTAGTGTTACTATACTTTAAATGTGCCTTGTCTAATAAGGCATATCTTGCTTTTGTCAAGCTTATCTCTTATAAGCTATTAATTTAGGTTATTGAAATATTCTAAATAATAATTAAGTTTTACTTTTACTTTAGAAATAACTAAAAGTCAGTAATATATATTTGTTGCTTTATATGCTACTCTTATTTTTTGAAGAATGTTAACCTTACAAGTTTGATTTTCATTTGTCTTTTGGTAAGCACATAACTACGCAATAGGCTATCTGTGCTCTGTCCACCGCGGAGATCGAAACTCGATTTTTAGCGTTATAGGATATCAGTGTTACCGCTAGTTACAGGCTGCAATATTAATACTTTGAAAGAAGTCGTAGAAGTTATACAAGACAAATATTTTGATGAATATTAATTACACGTTCTGTTTCCATATTAATATGGAATCACAATGTGAATAATGAAAAACTTTAGTATAAATATTATTTTAATAGTATATGATTTTTGCTTTGATAACGCTACATTTAGTGAAGAATAATTTATGAAAAAATACTCGTTTAATAAAAACAATTTTTTTGAAAAATAAAATATCAATCATGAAATAAAATATGACAGAAAAAATAAATAATAGGCTAAATAAATATTAAAAGCACTTTTTGAAGAACAACAAATAAAGATATAATAGATAACAGTGAAATTTAAAAGTAGGGTATATTTTACTTATACATTTCGTTCTTGCCTTTTTCAGGCGAAACAGGGACACCCGTTATTGCGAAAGCATTGCCATCTACCGAAGTAAACTTAAATATTTTCGAAAATATAGAACATAACACTATTAAATTAATAAAAACTTACCCAAAATACAATTTATTTAGATCGAAATACGTACACAACTCTTCCAAAATTTCGAAGCAGATACATTTTGGGAGATAATAATAACTAAATTAGACAGATATAATGGTAATCAGAGACTAATTACTTTCATTTAAATATTAAATTCATCAAAACAACCAAAATAATGTATCCTAACGGTAACATTACAAAGTATAAAGTGAAGACTATTTTCATCACCTTTCATCGCATGGGATGAAACTGAAGACACTTGGAACTTATTACGATATATAACGCAATGCCACATAATTACCAAATTTGTACAGCTTGGAATTCCTTAACTCCTAACAATATTGAGGTTATGATTGTACGTGTTCAAGTATATAATGTAGAATTTATTGATATTATGCCTAATAATTTGATTAACTTTGTGTTTATTTCTATTTTATCAGCACAAATGTGTTCACACCTATTTAATCACAGGTCTTTATTTGTAAATTGTTGTTGAAATGAACGTCCTACACATTCAGAACCTCTCAATGGCTCAGCAGTAAGTCTGAGGGCTTATGATGTTAAAAATTTGGTTTCGATTGTTTAACAACAAATAAAAAAAACGAATATATTCATAACTACTTAAAATGAAATCGAACAGGCAAAATATAGACAATATATAAAATAGCAAACACATTAGAACACATTTTATTTTTTTCCCACGGGAATACGTGTACAGTACAACTTTTTTTATTATTGGCGAGAAACTCATAAGATATTTTTATCTCTAATATAAATTTTAGCAAGAAATATTGATGCAATGAATTTAAGAAACAAATTGTTCATTAAAATTCGATTCAGATAATCGTAAAAAGTTATTTATTAATTCTTAAGATCTATAAAAATAATGTAAATATATTATTCACTTGTTTTTGTTAAATAAACTAGCAGTAACATAGGTGTATTAGTATGTAAAATTATACGTAGCTGCCTAGTTCAGAAAGGTAATGTAAACACAAATAGAAAAATGAGTTGATTTGATGGACTGTCACGACCATGCTAGTCCCTTAACTAGATGTTTCATCATTGGAGTAACTAAACTATTAGAAAATTAACAGTTATATGAAAACAACAAAAATGGAAATACTCAATTCTTAAAACAGTGTGATAAAGTTGAAAGCATTCATGAACTTGGAAGCATTTTTTATTACTTAATAGCAAGATAAGTATTGTTATAATTATACTATAATACTATGATATTCCTATTGTAGAGGATTAATAACACACAGGTGGTAACCACTTTATATAACTAGAAGTTTGAATCTTTAACTGAATAGAATGTTGTGTGAGAAAAAGTGTAAAAGAAAAGAAAGAGGCAAGACTGACGAACAAAATCAAAGCATCTTTATATATATATTTTTAGAGGACCACATCTTGAGCTGTTACAAAATTAAAATGTTGTGTAACTCCTGCTGACATCAGAGTAAAACTACCCATAGAAAGACCATGTTGACTAAGTTTTACAACTAGACTTTATGATACGTCTTACTCGTGAAGAGTTTGTTTGTTTAAAGTTAAGCACAAAGCAGAACTGTGAGCTATCTGTGATCTGCCAACCACGGGTATCGAAACCCGGATTATAACGTTGTAAGTCTGCAGACATACCGCGGTGCCACTGGGGCGAGGGCACTTGTGAAGAGCTGGAACAAGATATTTCACTTAGAAAGATAGATTTAAATTCAATTATTTGAAAACTTCAATGGTTGGCTACTGAAGCGAGGATAATTAATTAATAAGTAGCGCAGAATCAATCCGAAAACTGCCAGTTAACTTTTGAGCCAATCAGAATAAAAAATGTGGAGCTTGAATGTACTATTTCTTGACGAACTGGTGGCAATCCTAAAAGTAGTGAACGTCAAAGAAGTCCACCACCTGCATGGTTTCAATTAGTGAATTTAAAGTAACGATCTTTGTTTGGCCCTACAATACCTCTCCCCATACATCTCTAAGTAAGGTCTTCATGAGTTTGTAACGAATGTGCAAGTTCCCAACAAACAAATAGGAATTTAGAAAATAAGTGAAAATTCTGTGTATATATATATATATATATATATATAAATGTATATGTAGTTTAATAATAATCATGAGGTGTTAACATTTTGGCGACAAAGTCATAGTACTAAATTTAATGTATATAATTTGGCACATAAACAAATATCCCGTTACTAAGTTCCGCCTCTAAAATCATTTTACGGTATTTTGTAACAGTGGGTGCTGATTGAAAATTACCCGTAGGAAAAGCAAAAACGGTGTAGAAAACTGCATTTGCTTTCACCTTGTTTTAAATAACAATACAGAACGAAGTTTTAAACCGTATTATTGATGCAGCTTCGAAAATACGTCACAAGCTTTTCTAAATCGTGAGAACTTTGTGTGATTTCGACTTTATGACAAGTTCAGTTTGTGTTATATCTGACGACACATACTTCGAGGGCTTTTCAGATCATTCATTTTCTAGTACTGTAACTTATTCGTTCCTTGAGTCATATTAAATTCAAATATAGGTATTTGTGAAAATATAATGTATTATATTTCTTCTTGTAATTTCTTACGTGAGTTGCTTAAAAATATAATTTTATAAAGGTTGAAATAGTTACAATGAAATTTTGAAATGTGACTTTAGAACTTAAAAAAAAGTACAAAGCTTAAAAGAAAAACACAAATGTTTCATTTATTTTGCTTTTAGGTACATGTTGTTAATTTGCAAATGTACGAGCCAATGGGTAGTGGGTAGCATAAATTAATACATGTATACCTAAACTTTCCATCTTTAATATTCAATGTTCTCAGCAGATGTCACTATAATTATTTTAATTTGTAAATTTGTATAATTGTCAGCCAAACATGGATTTTCTTTTAAATTATATTTACCTTTGCTACATCAGGATGTTTATTCATTTGCAATGCTTACTGATGTAAATGTAGGCTTGCTTTCTAAATGGGCATAAAATATTTTGATTATTTCAAACAAAACTTTACTTTCATTATTATAGATGAAGTGGTAATTTAATGTAGTTCTTTTGTTTAAGTTTGAATTATTGTAAATGAAATATATATTATAGTGTTATCTCTAATTTCAAGAGTCATATTGTTTAAAAGTTGTTTTTAAAGTTTTTATCCTAAAACTTTCTATCAAAAAGAAAATTACTAATTTATTGGTAAAATGCTTTCTGTTTTACCACAAGATGTCCACAAAGTTAACAGTTTTGCCCCATAAGAAAACATTGATGCAATAAGTTTGGAATTTTACTATTGTATTGTAAAATAAGCACTTTGTTCAAATAATTTTAACTTAACACAGTTCAGAGTTTAAAAAATCAAAATGAAATTCTGAAATTCCTGATAGTCACATCCAAATGTCACTTACTTAATGAACATCTATAACAGCCAATTTTATGTAATCATATAGATTGTCCAATAGATGGCAGGACAGTCAATACCAAGGAATTGGTTTTGAAGCAAAGCCATGTCAGGCTATCTGCTATGTTCATCGCGAGGTATCGAACCCCGTATTTTAGCGTTGTAAGACCGTAAACACACCGCTCTCTCACAGGGTGACGGAACTTAGGGACATTTAAATATAGAAACAACTGTTTATATTAGAATTTTTGAGCATAGTGACACAATTTTGCGCATAGCTTTCCCAAGTTTGGAAGTGACAGCCTAAAGGGAAGGCATTTAGTCAAAACCACCTTTCGGCAACTCTGACTGTCAAACAAACAAAAAGACATATTATAAGGTCCATTTTATGGTATAATTAATGTGTAAGTTAAGACTCACATCGACGTCTGTTGCTTTTTACCTGCATATCTAATCGTTTACACTGTTGGTCAGTAGTATAGTGGGATTGATCATCATTTTATAATGCTTTCATGGCTTAAAGGGGAGCATGTTCGGAGATGGAACTCGAATCCGAGATCAATATATTTTTATATATTTGTTCATTTGTTGCAAGGTAATTTAAGCTGAAATCAGATGCAGTATTGCGGTTTTAATTAATGTTATTTTCAAGCGTGACTTGTGATGTTATGTAATATTAAAATAAAGTGGAAAGCTGGTAATATATTATTTTCTTATATAAATATTCCAACGTAACAACTACAACAATAAAAACGAAACAGTTATTTAACATCAGATATTAATTGCTACTTATAATTCATATAATACCCATTGCCATTTTAAACTTCGACTGGGCGTGGTGCAATCGTTAGCGTGCCAAAACTGTGAATTGGCGATTCATTGTTTACGTCCCCTTCTCGGACAAATACGATGCACACTTTTTGGCCTTGTTTGTGGTATAGAAGTAACGGTCAAATCTCACTATTTGTTTGATAAGGGTAGACCAAGAGTTGACGCCAAGTATCTTTGACTATCTGCCTTTCATCTCTTTGCTCAGTTCAAAAGTAAGGACGACTATGCCTAGGCAGTCCTATGTTTAGCTTTGCGTATAATGTCGAAACAAGCAAACAAATACTTTAAACTTTACGAATTTAAGTCTCTTAAATATTTTTTTATTTAAATACTAGATGAGTTTTCTATAACAGAGTGTTTGAATATGAACTTAATGAGATTTATCTTCTTTTGATCTGTAATTTTTAGAACTCTTATTGGACAACACAATGACTACGTTAAAACCTTATAGCATCAAACCAGAACATGTCTGTAAATGTTCTTGTACATTATTATTAATGAAATAACTAACCCTTTTTAGACATTTTATTACCATGAGGTCATACTTACCCTTTGCAAGATGTTGACTGAGTTAAACCAGATTCACAAGTTCCAATAACATGAATTCATACGCTGGCTTCAGCATTTCCAACAAACTAATTTGTGTACATTGGTGATAGAAACAGGAACATTATTAATTAAACTAACAACATTGGTGGTAGAAACAGTAACATTATTAATTAAACTAACAACATTGGTGGTAGAAACCGTAACATTATTAATTAAACTAACAACATTGGTGGTAGAAACAGGAACTTTATTAATCAAACTAACAGCATTGGTGATAGAAACAGTAACATTATTAATTAAACTAAGAACATTGGTGGTAGAAACAGGAACATTGGTGGTAGAAACAGTAACATTATTTTAAACTAACAACATTGGTGGTAGAAACAGTAACATTATTAATTAAATTAAGAACAACTTATGATGACAATTCTTCTAAATTGCTAGCTAATGCAGAGTTGTTTTTGTTAATAGTTTTCTACAATAATATGCTTGAATACGATTTTAAGATAATAAGCAAATGGTCTTTTTATATGTAATTTTCAAAACACTTTTTGAAACCATATAAAACGTATTTACATCGCAATATTTAAACTAACCAAATCAGAATTCTGTACATTGCGCGTTAACGTGAAAGCTATATCATGAGGCTAATTGATAAAGATAAAGCTTTACCATGAGACTAACTGATAAAGCTAAATCTTTATCATGAGACTAATTGATAAAGATAAAGCTTTATCATGAGACTAATTTATATTTGACTTTGACAAAGCTGTTTTCTCTAGACATCTTTAAACAGAAAGTTTTGGAAAGTCTTCAAACCATTCTTAATTTATCATGAAGTATTCTTAGCTAAAGGAATGAGACAGTTATACGCACTATATTAATTGATGTGATTAAAATAAGCTGTTTCTATTAGTTGTGTTTAAGATCAAACCAAGATATTTTTATATGTTTTGTTGATCAATGGCTGAACTAATCTTTTCACTTAATAAAGACGACACATCTGGATGTCAAAATCATGGCGTCATAATTTTCACAGAAACCTGACTCAGAAATCCCAATAATAGTAAACAGTTTAAACTGATAGTGTGACATTAAAAGTGAATACATTGTTAAAATTTCGTGTTGAGGATATATATATATATATATATATATTTATTAGGATTATCAAGACTAAGACTAAGCAAAAGAATTATGACGGCTACAAAGACTGAATCAAGACTTTGTTGATAAATTGATGTTCGTAAGAGAATTCCTATGAGATTAATGCCAACGTGTTATTATAACTAAAAGGAATACTGCAGGTCTGAATGTATGCGATGAGTTAATCCTTTCTGATTGATAAAGGAAGACGATGACAACGCTTCAATCTTCTGCACTTCCAGATAAGACTAAAAAAAAAAAAACGTTATAGTCACACAACTAAAGCCACTCAGTGGCACAACGGTATGTCTACGGACTTACAACGCTAGAAACCGGGTTACGATACCTGTGGTGGGCAGAGTACAGATTGCCCATTGTTTAGCTTTGCGCTTAACTTCAAACAAAAACAAAAATATAACTAAAAAAAATGTCACAACACTTATTCAAACGCTTATAGGCTAATCGTATATTTGTAACCTAGACTGTCTAACATAAAATGTTTGTTTTAGATCAAAGCCACATTGGGCTATTTGTTGTGGTCATTGCGGGGAATCGAAACCAGGATTTTAACGTTGTAAGTCTATAAACTTACCGATGTTCCACCAGGGGACCAAATAAAAATGTTTTTCAAGCAGAGTGAAGGACCTAAGGTGTAATGGATTTCTGATTCACTTAATAGTACATATAGTTCGAAGTATAGTTGTGTGCGGAACTGGTTTGTTTGTTTCTAAGCTTCACAATGGGCTATTAGCACTATGCTTGTCGCGAGGACTGAATACGTCGTGGTTAGCGCTGTAAACTCTGAAGCTTACCTCTAAGCTGACTGGGGGAATGAAATATAAATTTTGGAATTGTCACATAATGAATAGCTTATATCTCTTTAGAAATGGGGGTACGGAAATAGTGTCAAATAAACAGAAGCTACCTTAAATGATGCCTAACGACCTTATTAAGTTTATGTTGAACTGAGTGATTAAAAAGGAAGACGTAGTGTGGTGCTCATATCACATTTTCTGTTACCAAGTGTTAACATTTCCTTACATCTACAGCGGATGACTTTGTGAATATATTTTCAATATCTACATCCCCCCAGTGGCACAGCGGTAAGTCTTCGGACTTACAACGCTAGAAACCGGGTTACGATACTCGTGGTGGGCAGAGCACAGATAGCCCATTGTGTAGCTTCGTGCTTAATTCTAAACAAACAAACAATATATACAAGCAACACAAAATAGGCTTAGCGATTTTGGCGCATCGCGACATGAAAGTATTTGTCATTAGGTTAATTCTCGATATGGATTATAAAATCGAAAATATTTTGGCTCACGTGAATTCAATTTCAATTTGAGGATACGCTAGTAGAGATACTGATGAGTAATAAAATGGAATCGGGTATACGCGCGCACCACGCTTGGTATTGGTGGCGCAGAAAAATATAGTTACTAAAAAAGGGAGAAAAAAGGTCTTATAGAATAATTCATTGTGACGCGGCTATTGAGGATTCCCTCTTGTTTTAACGTATGTATAGTAGAGTGAAATATATAACAGGCTTTGGTTTCTTCCTTAATATTATTTGTCAAAACTTTGTAAGTCACGAATTGGATAAATATCTAAAAACTGAATTCATTCATTAAATCAGATAAATAATAGTATACTGTAAACATTATTTATTTTGCTTTGTAGCTAATAAATAATATCCTTGCTTTCCGGAATCACTATGCGGCTAGTAACAAACTTTGTGATCTTATAAGCTTAAACATCTTAGTACAAATGTAATAAACGTTGCAGTTAACATTATAAACCCAAAGCTTCTATTCCATACCTGCTCTTGTAACTGAAATAAACAGACCAAACAAAAGATCGTTTACTACCCATACCTTGTAGGAACAATCCTTTACTAAGTAATACAATTAAAGAATGTTTATACAACGCTACTTCGTGTTCTTGATATTTGGAAAATACTCAGAATTAAAAAGTATGTCATTTACAATAAAATAAACTCGATAGGTCTTTAATAGCTACTTATATATTTACCTGATCATAAGAATTTTACAACTATCATAAGCCTTCATTAAGTAAGATAGTATCTAGCGGTTGAAGAGGATAAACACTCCTCAGAGTGTGATAGAAAATAATTAGTAAGACACCATCCTGGAAATGTATAGCTTCATAAATGAATAGTAGTAAATTAGACAAATACCATATAGGAATCAATGAGAAAGTACAGCTTCATAATAAAAGTTTGGGTTAATCAGAAATACAGAAGTCATGGATCTGAGAGGATATACCTTATAGACCAGAGCAGAAGATAAGTATTAAGATAATACCATGAGATCAAAGATGATATATAATTTTGACAGTAAATTATTATAAAAAAAAACATCCGGGGATCCAGAAGGATATATATATACATAAATTTATGAACACTATAAAATAATTGATGATTAATATATAATATCGAAATAATTCTTTAAAACAAAAACTTTTTAAAATATACTTATTTTTATGTGAAATTATAAGTGTATAAGGCTCTAAGCGAAACCCTTTGTACCTTTAAAATACGTTGCTCAAAATAATTAAGGAGTAATCAGAGAATTATATACCATAACTGCGATCAGGCACAACAACTACTGTTATTAAACAGTGTCCTTGTTACGCTTGAGTTGGTTATTTCGAACGTTTGGCTTAGTGTAAAGCCACTAAATGGACTATTTGCCTGATTCCTCCACGGGGATCGGACTCCTAATTTTGGCGTTATAAGCTCTAAAGTTTACAGTAAGACTGATTTTCATCGATAGCAAGTGCTGAGGATGGATCATGTGATATGATATGCACGTTTTAGTGGTATATAAAAGGAAACACAGTGTATTCTCAGTTAGCAGTATGAGTATCACTACTGTGTCTAAAGAGACCCAGACTGATTGTGAAACATGCCAGTACTCCAATGAAAACACTGGAACATTTCCTTTGTACGGAAAGTAAGTCATAGGTCAGCTAAAAGTCAGTCAAACACAGATCGTTGCAGGATTGATAAAAGTCTCATAAAGCGTATTAGCAAGATGTGGGCTCGCTTTCATACCACCAATAAAGTTGGCTGTAGACTTGGACAGAGTAGACCACTGTTGATAAAACGACCGCTATTTCACGATATGGGTTCGATTCAACCGGCAGAGTTGAGCTTTCCAACTGAATCAACAGTTCAGAGTAACAACTGATCGATATTTCTGCATGCAGTCGCCCATAAATATGTTTAATAAGTTTGACTTTATGCGCATATCTTGTTCACAGATGAATCACACTCTACTCAGACAACAGACGTGTACACATTTGGAGAATAGCCAGGACCAGATACAATCCGAAAAAACAAGCACATTAGAAACTGACTATCCTGTAATTACGTCATCATGAACTACATCATTGCAGAAAGGTGCATGTCTTGTCATTCTGTTAATGCGCGGTGGGTGGTGATGACTAGCTGACTTCCGTCTAGTCTTACACTGCTAAATTAGGGACGGCCAGCGCAGATAGCCCTCGTGTAGCTTTGCGCGAAATTCAAAAACTAACTAACTGTTAATGTGAATTAAAAACGTTGTAAAAGGAAAACAGTGTGTCTTCATGACGAAGTAACATTGTTGAAATACACGTCGTTAGTTCTGTCATCATGAACTACAGATGTTTTAGAAACAATTGTGTGACATATAACTGTGTCATCATAAGCCATACACATGCATACACTATAGATTATAAAAACTTTACTACTGCGTAATCGTGGACTACAAACACTTGAGACAACCGTAAGTCATAAGGAAGTACGCACATCTAACAATGTATATTTAAAGAACTTGTAAATAGCATTATATAATTCATGTGTGTAATGTGTCATTATAACAAGTCATTCTCTGAAATGCACTCTGCTTTCTCGTTTACTGTAAAACAAAACACATTAAACACTCAGGATCATTTCAAAGTTACCTGAATGTACTGTGTCCTAAAGCTCTTTGAATTCCTTTGCGCCCACATGATGTAGAAAATTAACCTTTTCTATACCAGTTAGATTTCCTATACTAGTCAATTAACTAGTCTTTCCAGTTACGGACGAGCGTGACCTACTGGTTATCGTACCGTACTATACATCTGCGGTAGCACGTTTTCGTCCCGTTATCACATACACATACCACAAAGATAGCGGTCCGCACTTTGGGACCATGGGCGCGTTAGAAGGGTGATTGCCAACTATACATCTGCGGTTGAACGTTTCCGTCCCGTTATCACATACACAAATCACAAAGATCGCGGTCCGCACTTTGGGACCATGGGCGCGTTAGAAGGGTGATTGCCAACTATACATCTGCGGTTGGACGTTTCCGTTCCGTTATCACATACACATATCACAAAGATCGCGGTCCGCACTTTGGGACCATGGACGCGTTAGAAGGGTAACTGTCAAATCCCACTATTCGGCAAGACAAGAGTAGTCCAAAAGTTGATCGTGGGTAGTGTTGAATAACTGCCTTCTTTCTAGTTTATCAGTTCAAAATTGGGGATGGCAGGCGCAGATAGCCTCGAATACCTAAAAAGTAACTTTCCATTTTCTGTTACTCACGTTTTATTATTATGTCGAGTGACAAAAAATATTAGAAATACAAAAATAACTTATAATTGTGTTTGAATTCAATTAAAAGTTAATTCAGAGCAATTATTCTCGTTTCTTTTGACAGTTTTAATTGAGGCGCTGATTAGTTTTTGATTGAATTCAAATGTTTATTTGTTTGAAGTTAAGCACAAAGCTACAAAATGGGCTATCTGTGCTCTGCCCACCACGGGTATCTAAACCTGAGTTCTAGCGTTGTAAGTCCGCAGACATATCGCTGGGCCATTGGGGAAGGGGGCTAAATTCAAATGCAAAATTAAATAATGCTTCTATTTTTAATATATTTTCACTGTTATCCATCATTTTTCTCAAAGTATAAATTATTTTGGTTTTTTTTCGGGCAAATAACACATTCATATACTTATATTATAATTTGTTCTTGATTAATTATATTATAATTGTAAAGTAATAACTTAAAACATGGTATTACGTAATGTTAATTGTGTGTTTTACTACATTACATATTTGATAGCTTCATTACACCATAAATACCTAATAATCGTTACATTATTATAATAAAAATAATACCTTTAATAATTAGCAACTAATATACTATTAATTCATAAAAAGTATATTTCAAACTACAAAGTGTTAAATTTTCCACTAAAAACAAACAGTAAACGTGCATATGCGCTTATGCAAGACAGAACATTTTTAATGTGGCAAATTTACCATGTACTGCTTTAAACGTACTGAAACTCATTCGAAGAATGGTCAAATTATATAAATTTAAGTGATTAAACTAAAACTTTTCCTGCTTTGAATAGTTTTAGAGAGTAGGTAACACTTGAAACTTTTGGAATAATTTGTTACTTTCATTTTGTATTAGTTACAAGTTTATTTTTATGAGAGACTGGATATAGGAGAGAAGACTTATGAAAATACAAATGTTCAATTATAATTTGATGTTTTTCTTCTGATTTTTAATGCCCCAAGTAGGCGTAGCAAAATTCAGTCCAAAATTAAAGTCCACTGTAGCTGTGCTAGATGATATATTCGAATTTCATTGTTAAACAGCGAATCAGGGTACGGCTGTTCTCGAAAAGAAAATTGATGTGAATTATAGAGATTTTTTTTTTCGTTGATTCTGTATAAGGAGCTCCGGAAATAATTTCAGTGTTAGGCCCGAATGAATTGAAACGATTTCGTTGAAGGATTAAATGAAAGTTAAAATTGGTGAAACTGTAGAATGTTAACAATTTTCCAACATTGTTATTCTGTTTTTTCATCTGAAGTGAATTTCTTTAGAACGCTTTAAAGTTTTTTTTAGCAAATTTTGAAATCTTCTTGGATTTGAAAAGCTACAAGTAGAGTTTAACAAAAATTTGTTGCTATCCTCAGTCGAAAACTTAATAATTGTTAACATATCACACAATGTTATCGAAATAAAATATTTAATTCCAAAACTCTTTCTAAACGTCATCATAACTTTGAAGGAATTCTAAAAACGCACCTTTTGTAACCATGCAAATTGCAAGAGGTCTTGAACGTTTCTAAAAATATAATTTAAAATAATACATGCCATAGAAGTTTAAATATCGTTGTTTTTATGAAAATTAAAAACAAATAAAAAATGATATGTTAACTATTAAACAAAAAACTGTTCACTGTTAATTTTTGATCATTCTTAAAAAATGGCTCTCACCTAAATCTACTTTATACTTTTTATATCTAAGTATTGACCCGGCATGGCCAGATGGTTAGGGCGCTCGACTCGCAATCTGCGGGTCGTGGGTTCGAATCCCCGTCACACCAAACATGCTCATCCTTTCAGCCGTGGGGGCGTTATATTCGTTGGTAAAAGAGTAGCCCAAAAGTTGGCGGTGGGTGGTGATGACTAGCTGCCTTCCCTCTAGTCTTACACTGCTAAATTAGGGACGCTAGCGCAGATAGCCCTCGTGTAGCTTTGCGCGAAAAACAAACAAACAAACAAACAATCTTAGTATTAGAGTACCATGGTGAGGACATTAGAATATTATAACCTTTGTAATCAAACATAGTTGAAATGAAAGTTTCAATATGGTACGGAAATGATTTTGCTGAAAAAAACTTTTACATTAATTTTAAATAGCCTTTATGTTTACCGTGCATCCAATATATTAAAAAAAGCGGAACGTTTTCCGTATTTATATATTCAATAACAGTGAGTACGGTTCCAGCAAGTAAACCAGTTTTAATTTCTTTTCGCAAACTCTGCAAATGACTCCATCGAACACATAATGTGACTTTAATTATTGGTCAACGTGGCATGTAGAACCAGATTAATTATTTCCAGCTATAACAACGCAATATACCGAGTCGGAACGAAGTAGGTATTTGTTATAGCATTGTACAAATCATTCAATAATTCATTTAACGCAAATGTCAAACATTTCCATGCTGCCTGAGCTTGTTGTTGTAACAACCATGTGTAAATTAATGTTGCGAAACGTGTTAACCTAGTTGTGTATATTTACAGTTTTTGTGTGGAGTTCTTAGCAATGTTTGTATATTAAACCAATCGTTCTTATTGTTTTGAAATTCATAAGAAAATGTCTTGGAAGTATATAGAACTACTTGTGATATATATATATATATATACATATGTTCTGGTTTTGTTATCCCCCCCCCCTCAAACATTTTCAGGCTCACAAACTCTGCTGAAATAAAGCTCGTAGCTATCGTAGATATCATATCTCTATAATAATAAAAGGGTGTGACTGCCATAGTTCCAAGAGGAAATAACCTAAAAACCTGAAATTTTGCACCGATCCTAAGTGGATCCTGAGGGTGCGTACCTGAGTATTACTTATCTTATCCACGTGCGTGCGCATCTATTTCATAAGGCAAGCTAGCGAAAAACCACATAGAAAAGAAGTGGTTCCTTACATAATAATAATTTCTAATATATAGAAAAGCCAGTGCGTTTTGGTAACAATGCGTTCCAACAATGACTTTTATGTCATGTTGCTTAGCAACAGAAGTATCTCGGTAACACTTTTTATGCTAAAATGGGATCATAATACACACACTATCAACCTAATAACCCGAGCAAAGCCGGTTACTTTTGATAATATTTAAATATTTAAACATCTTTTAATAAACTTAAAACTCATTAGAGAAATATGCACGTAATATTTTGGAGCATATTGAGTTAGAGAAAGTTAAAGAAACTGGAATTACTATTTATATTGTTATATAAAAATGCAAACTTTTACGTTTTAGCTCTAAAAACCAAATCAATTGGCGAAAAAGATTACATTACAAATAAAGAAATGAGGTGAATAAAAATATTTTTCAAATGGAACGAATACGTTCTAATCACCATTGAAATTATGGGTTTACAAGAGAAATATAAACTGACATATTTGAATTCTAGCAGCTGCAGAATTTGGAATACCTTCTCAGCAATTATTTGTTAAACCAGTATCTGCATTGTATTTTCCCTAGCAACAGTCGGAATAAAAAGATATGTGATGTTTTGAATTCTAGCAACTGTCGGAATTTAATAGAATTTAATATTGTGGGTGAGGGTATCAAGAAATGTATTAACTTTATCTTATCTATTAGGGAATATGATTTTTAGAGTACGTATTTCCTGAGAATGTTATAAACAAAAGAAAGGAAACGATTAACACAATCGAATTGCATCTGAAGTAATATT
>NW_013665829.1:500975-502752 GCF_000517525.1 Limulus polyphemus | reverse complement strand
AAGGTAAAACGATTAACACAATCGAATTGCATCTGAAGTAATATTGCTCTCGTAATTTATTTTTGTTATAATTAAATTACATTTATATACATTTTGTTCATATTAAACCATTTCGCTAATTTTTTTTTTACATTAATGTGAATCCAATGGTTCATGGTTCGCAGTCAGTTGCGTCAGAAATAAGCTTGGCACTTATGGTTTTGGTACGTTATAAAAGTGAAAGTCAAATCCCATTATTCGGCCAGACAAAAGAAACTTAAGAGTTGGTTTTTCAATCAATTCAAAATTCAGGACGGTTTTGAGCAGAACATTCTGGGACAAACAAACCAACATAAATGGGCATAAAACTGCAGTATTGGATTCTGGACAAGCTCTGCTTGCTGAGTCACTTACATCTTTGTATGAGGATGTTGAGGGAGGACGTTTCTTTAAAATATCACTGAAATATCGAAAAATAATTGTGTTAGAATGCCACAAATAGACAAACACGCAAACCGGCTGTAAAATGTCTTATCATTATAACTTATGTAAGTAGTAATTATATATTATGTAATGTATAATATACATATTATAATCACGTTATTAAATACTAGGTTCCCTTATTTTAAAGAAATTAAATAGCAATACTCTGATCTAAGCAATTTATTTCAGTATAATGATAGATTTGGGGTTTCTGTGATCTACTGCACGCTTTGGTGATTTCGGAAACGGAAACTTCCGAGCATGTACAAAAGGAAGAATCGCTCTGCAAGCCTCCGCTGGGAAAGATTATAGAGGCGCTGGAGTATACATGATTATCCATCATTACTCACGACTACATTGGACATCGGAGTACAGAGTAATATAGCAGTCCACCCCAGGCTGTTTTCAGTCAGTTAAAGCCATTCTTAAGCTTCTGACAGAAAGCCGTATCTTAATTAAAGATATAAATAGGACTGTTTCATAATATGTAGAGAACCAAGTAGCTAAGTTTCATAGCGTTATAAGCATAGGCTAATAATTATTTTACGTTTATATAGATAGGTATATTCTTCGGTTAGCTATAGAGAATTTAGTAGTGAAGATGAGTAGTAAAGACTTAAAGTCGTGCAATAGTACCGACTTAGCTGAGTTCAACTTCTCCGAGTTTTTATTCCCTCAGGCTGAACTTTTGACTAGAAGTTTCTCGTGGCAAGACTATATGAAAGTAACGTTTTATATACTGGTTATCGTGGTAGCTCTTGTTGGAAATATCGGTGTAGTTCTTGCCTTTGCTTTCAACAGGGCTTTACGAAGCACCATCAACTGCTACCTGCTGAACCTGTCCGTGGCAGATCTATTTATTTGTGCTTTTTGTATGTGGGTGCACTTAGTGGACAATCTATTCAAACCAACGTACGTCTTTGGAGCGTTCATGTGCAAGTTCAACAGCTTTGCCCAGAGTAAGTGTATACATATGACATAATCTAATGTTATTTTAAGCGATCCTCATATACACATGTATGGCCAAAACATTTTATGTGGACAAAACTGCCAAATTAGAATAAATGAGTCAGTCATATCGAGGTATGACGTTAGAAAATAGGCAACTTATATAAAACGTCAAATCTGTAAAGATATAAAAGTGACTAAGTTAAACAAAAAAATTGGAAATATGTGGATATATCTTTTATTCTTGCTGTTGCATAGGCGGTGGAACAGCGGGAGAATATTTGGAACACGTGTCCCCCAAATATTTTGACTTGGTAGCGAAATGCCCCTTTGAATGGAAAATAGAGATTCATGTATAATTACACAG
>NW_013665829.1:480495-500030 GCF_000517525.1 Limulus polyphemus | reverse complement strand
CGGATTCTAGCGTTGTAAGTCCGCAGACATACCGCTGTGCCACTGGGGGAGGGGGCACATCCTGGTACTCATTATCACTAGTCTTCAGCCTTATCTCTCAATCTAGAGGTGCTGGAGATAAGCCATTCCTGGAGTGATACGGGGATCTCTTAAGGTTTTCATTAGCTTGACGGATTGAAAAAGTGATTTCTATTAAAGCTGTTGTAAAACACGCACGTTTCATTTTGAAAGACTTCCTTCACAAAGGAGTTCCCTCGCTTCAGTGTATACTTCTTATCTGAGTGTTATTTAATTGCTGTCATGAATGAACGCGAGTGAAACATTCTAAGGACATGGAGAAAAGATGAACTGGAATTTCATTGTCATCTAGTGCTATTGTACATCCTTCGTGTTGTAAACGTGTACAATTACTATGTTATGATTTATCATCATCACTTGATTTCTAACCAAAATAACATTAAACAGCAAGTTAGACGCGGTTAAAATATAAGTCCATTATAATTATTGGTAATTACATTGGAGGGGGAGAGCTTGTGTGTTAATACAAAAGCTGAGTTACATTGGAGGGGAGAGCTTGTGTGTTAATTCAAAAGCTGAGTTACATTGGAGGGGAGAGCTTGTGTGTTAATTCAAAAGCTGAGTTACATTGGAGGGGAGAGCTTGTGTGTTAATTCGAAAGCTGAGTTACATTGGAGGGGAGAGCTTGTGTGTTAATTCGAAAGCTGAGTTACCTTGGAGGGGAGAGTTTGTGTGTTAAATCAAAAGTTCGGTGCATAAACGGCAGAAAATGAGTCAAGCAATATTATAATCACCATTTTTTTATCTTCTTTAGAATTGGTTAAGAACGAACGTATTTGAGAAATACTTGTAACATTTTCGTACAGCTGGAATTAAGGAAATGCAGTGTTATTCAAGTCTTTACAAGATTGATTAACAATATTCACAAAAATACCATTCTTGTTACTTTTTATATTTTTATAAAGTAACTTTTACATAACAAAATTGATAACAGATGTGTTTGAAAGGTATTTCCTACAGAGCCAATAGTTTTATCGAATCCGTTCGTTATTTTTGAAAGATTCGGAAATGTTGTAGCAGTTGCGTTCAATGTTTTTAACCGAAAAGCTGAATGCTTTACAAGATTACGTGTCTTTTGAAATACGAAAGACTCAAAATAGAGGGGTCTTCGAGAGTTTGGTGTTTATATTGTGATGTTTTTCGTTTTTTCGAGCATTTGGATACCACGTTTTACCTTATCTTGGGAACTAGAGACGTATATATTTAACAGATTTTGTATTATGTGTTATAATTAAAGACTTGTTACAAGTACAAATTTGTCTTACAACCGAGTGTACGAGTACTATAACCATTGTTTGGATAAATGTATATTTTTCGTTCGCAGTTCCAAGTACTTGGTATTTCTTGTTGCTGAAGTTCTTGCTTAACCCTAGAATTACCGTTGAGATTATGAGCCCCATTGACTTTTTTTCAAACACGTTTTTTAAACCTTTTATGCGGCAATTTATTTCTTGGTTTCGAATTTGTTGGTTAAAAGATACTAACGACATACGAGTCGCAATAGAAACAATGTCAGCAAAAATAACACCAAAACCGCAACGATTCGCTGATTACTCCTGTATTTTCTATAGAAAGTCTACGAGTTCACGCATGCTCTGGTTAGGTCAGTCCTTTACACTGATTGTTGTAGAAAAACAAACAAATTTACTCCATTTGATGTAATGAAGTTAACCCATCGGTAGAGGATGGTTTACGAACAAGCCTGTAATTTGAGGGTTAAAGCATTGAATTCTGATTTGCCATATAGGGTACGTTTCGCTTCTAGCAGTTGAATGCAAGTGTCGCAAAAAATCCGCGCGAAGTCAAAGGGTTAATATTGTTTCGTATCAGTATAGGTTTTCATATGTCAGTGAAGTTCACGTCATGCTTGATGGCCGTTCGTTCTTTTATGAAAATCTAACTAGATATATTGTAGGTTCATCAGAAAGAATGTTATTATGATATCCGCGATCTTATTGACATGGCAGTAACTCAATACAAGTATAATACGTTTGTTAGGTTATTTATGTAGTATTCTGCTGTTGATCGTAAGCTTTAGCTTCAGTGACAACAACAGAAACAAAAGTTTAGTTAACCTATTTCAATCTCCCAGTGGCACAGCGGTATGTCTGCGGACTTTACAACGCTAGAAACCGGTGGTGGGCAGAGTACAGATAGCCCATCTTGTAGCTTGGTGCTTAGCTTCAAATAAACAAACCTTTTTCAATTGAATGTTGCATACTCTTTAGTCTCCATTATATAGTCGTTGCCATCACTGCGTAGTGATTGCCATCGTCGTGCGTATGTGTTGTAAATCTGTTGTATATATATTTCTGCAAAAATGTTACTTTCAATGCGTGTGTGTATATATGTATGTCCGTCTAAAACAGAAGTTACTATTGCTCTAATATCGACTGCCTGAACATACGATTTCTAGTGTATTACGAAGAGGTTTACAAAAGCTAGACTCTTGTTTTGTTGTTCCCAAGGAACTCTACAAGTCTGCTTAGAATAGTCTTCATTAAAAAGTGAAGGCCGTTAGTGTTAAGACTAGTTTAGCTAATCTACATATAGTGTGTATGTGGGAGGATCGAGTACAAATCTGATTTAAAACACATTTCAGCGTTGCCACTTTAGTTCTGTGGAAAGAAGTGCCGAATGTCCATGGTGACTATATAGTTTTTGTACTGTAAACTAAGGAGTTGGCGTGATTAGGTACTTTATGTTCATAAACTAATAATAGTGACAAAAGTTCATGAAAATAGTCGTAAAACTGTTTTTCTTGGCGGATATTATAAGGAGATCAAAGTAGCCTTCTTTGTGAATGTTTGGAAAAAATAACATGAACTTTTCGGTTTTCTAAAGTTGAGTTTTTAGAAATTACAGGAAAACCTTCAGCGTCAGTTATTTGTTGTATTATTAAACCTACAGGTGAAGATTCCTAAAGAATGTTAAAATATGTGTTGGTAAATTGTACAGATGTTTCCACCCTATATATTCCGATTTTATAATAATTTCAGTCCTCTGTTGTAAATAATCAATAGCTAACTATTCGATTTAGGATATTTTTTGTAGATTTAACTTTATAGATTAAAAGAAGGTTCTTAATGTCATTTCTAAATCTTTCGTTAAAATAGTCAAGAGTTGTAAACTAACTACCAGGAGGTTACCATAACGAACGTTTTGGAGACAATTTGGAGAAAGGGTCTGTTTGGAGGCAGGATTGATTCAGGCTAATTTGGTTTATGGAAATGATCCCTTGATATTAACCAATGAAGAACGTTCTATATCATGGTGAAAAAGAATCGACATTAAGTTTTAGAATGACAAATTTAAGCCCTTTACTGAGAATGCTCAGTTCACTTGGAGAACGTTCCAAGTCCATTGACTCAACTTGTTTTAACATGTTCAGGACTAAACCTTGCTAGTATGCCGATGGATTCCCTGTTGTTAATTGGTTGTACCGTGTTATGTCTACTATTGGTTCTGTCGTATGTTGGTATGACCATTTCACGCATATTTATTGTTTTCCTTGTATCTATGTCCAGTTTCGAAGATACTTGGTCATCATTTGAATGGTCCTCGAGCATATTTGTTGCTGTTTGATTTGACTAGGCTTTTGAGTTTTATATTGTCTCCTATGTTAGTGAAATAGTTCTGTTGTTGGTGACTTCCCGATAGAGGAACATAGTACATTCAAGACATAATGTGTTTTATCCTGTAATGGGTCTAATATTTTATTGCCTTTGGCGCTTTGAGAAGGCTACAGTAATTGCGGCTTTGTTCATGAAATTTGTCTAAATCTCTTGTTGATGTTGTTTTCTTTGTAGATATATAAAGAGAGAAGACGATTACAACACATACAATGACGAAAAGATCTGTATAACGTAATTTTCTATCAAGATACACCTAGATCTTTTGAAACTAGAAGTTCCATGAAGAATTATCCTTTTTTCGAAGGCAGATGCTAATAGAAATATTAAGTGGAGCAACTAGAGTATAACTTCTGAAGAGCAGCAAAAAAAAAAAAAAGTCTTGCTGTTGGGTTTAATTTTACAAATTCGTTTCCTCTCTCTCGGCTGTTCTACTTAAATCTGTACATTGTAGTTTGCTATAGTATGTCTTGTTTATCGCCACATGTACGCTATAGCAATATACTTATTTGAACTTCAAAATAAATGCCAAACTGTTTAACGAGTTAAGTTGTCCCCCTGGTGGGACAGCAGTAAGTTTATGGACTTGAAATGCTAAGATCCGGGGTTCGATTCCCTGCGGTCGACAAAACAGCTAGCAAAATGTAGCTTTGTTCTATTACAAGCAAACAAACGACTAAAGTTGATCGGTGACCCTACATAATTATTAAATTATACAACGTTTCGCGCTACAACTGTCACACTCGAACAGTGGAAGGGTATTCGCTGAAAACATTGTGTATTTTTTTTAAGTTAGTCACTGATCAACTCGTTTCTTTGTCTCGTGCTACTTTTTGTTTATTTCATTTTGTATATGGATTTGATGAAAATAGTTATTCCAAATTTCATCTTTGAAAATAAATTTCTCAATATGGGGTGACACCTGGGTTGACTTGCAAGTTAATGCCCATACTTGGGCATTTTTCTATAAATACATTATATAGATTTGTCTAGGCACTTTCAAGAATTTCAGATTGATCTTTATTTTCCATGACAGACGTCGGAGAAATCCTCGTCGTTTCATGAGGACTAGACATCATCAAAGTCGGTCCAAGAGGGCAGCTACGGCTAGGCCAGAGCGGTTGTGGGATTTTGCTGTTATTCCTTACGAAATCGAATCCAACTTCAGTGGTAAGACACAATTTAAAGAGGTGTTTGTAATATTAGGTTTAATTGATATATATGTATGTGGACTGAGTCTATTATGGACTTCTGCTGTCTTCATTGATTTCGAGACAAAGTTTCGTGTTCTGTGCTGAGGAAAGGAGCCCGAAACCGAAACGTCATCTCTAAAAAAAAAAAAAAAAAAAACGACAAGAGAATTCCGAAGTAAATTACGTTGAATCTACTATCTATATCTGCCTTAAAAGAATATAGGTCTGTGATCAAATATTTAAGTGTTACTTGTTACTGAACACTCCGTTTCCCCTACTCCCATCAATCTTCTTCTTCTTAGTTCCTAGTGGAACATAGGGCTACAACAACACTTCGCCGACGGAAGTGTTGTTGCAGTTTCTGTAGCAGATTGTTATCGGGGTGGAGTTGCTAGCCCCACGCCTACTCCCTTCAATAACTGGTGGTATTTTGCGAATACTGTTAAGTAGTTTTTAAATAACATTTACTTTATTATTTTTTGTCTTTATTGTTTTTGGTTCATCTTAGATTAAATGTAAAATTACACCAAGGACGAAACCTCTTTTAATCAATCATTATTACTCATTAATGTGTTGCATTTTCTGAGAGGGATAAATAAGGGTTTTAACAGGGGAGGTAACATGATTATGAGAGAGAGGAGGTTGGGTTGTATGTTATAAGGCGGTAGTGACATTAGGGGTGAGTGGTTATCACACAATGAATATGACTGTGACAGGGTAGATAAAGTGGCTGTGACAGATGAAATAATAGGACTGGACAGGAAAGTCGAGGGACTAACTGTGGAGATAAGGTGGTTGGAATCAGCGAGTTAAGGGTTTGTGACAGGGGTGGCAAAAGGTCGTGATCGGAGATTTGCTTTAGTTATTGAAAACTGGAACTTGTTTACTTCTTCACTATTATAATCTGAAACAAAGTTTTCAAAATACTATTATACGTCTTTACTGTATTTAAATTGGTGTTAAGTGTTTCAGTTCTATCGTTTGTCTTAGTATTTATCGTATGGAAAGAAATTATTATTCAGAGTGAATTTAAGCAAAAATTGGCAGAACTCTTTAGATACATTTTGAACTTTTTATCGTAGGTGTCCACAGAGCCCTCTTCAAACAGGCAATGCAACACTGGGAGAACTATACTTGTATAAAATTTGTAGAAAAATCTGTCGAACATCTAAACTACATATTATTCACCAGGAGGCCTTGTGGGTAAGTTAGTTCTTCGTCAGTGACTAACGTAGGCCTTGAGTAATGATAATTTACCCCATTTCCCGCAGTCTAATCCTCGTAACACAGACCTGCGATGGTTTTAATGTCTTGAAATGTTTACATGTACTACAGTAATTCCTGTACGGTGAATTTGAAAATATCAATTTTTCTCCATCATGTGTAGATTTTTCACAAAACGTCATAACACAATACATAATAAAATAATGACCACAACACGTAGTTTTGAGACTAAAAGACGTAGATTTCACACACACACACACACACAAAACAAGATGAATGAGGATGCATATTCGTTTGACATCAATGTTCTTCTCTTTTCTTCAGTTTGTTTCTGTTTTTCTTAACAAACATAATAATTAAAAAATGTTCATTGTGGTAAACGAAATAATAATTTGATCTAAGTAAGAGTATATTTTTTCTTCCAGATTTGTAAAACATCCTTACCTGATAGAAAAAAAAGAATATTATTTTCGAAATCTGCGTAGATGAAATGTGGAAAATCCAGTATTAAAACCAAAACAACTTTAATGAAGTTTAAATTCTCAGGCCTGTGCTATCAGAGAAAGTCATTGCTTTAACTCTGAATTCAAGGGACACAGTTAAAGGATCTAACAAGGATCCCCAAACATCAGTGCCTCCAAATTCAAATTTGTTCAGCCATTATGTGCTGCTATTTGTTCCAGCTACAATGAATAAATGAGGCAGATACCCCCGATTTTTCTTGCTTAACTTACCAACTTTTATATTAAATCTTTAAAGAGTTTGCCTTTTTATTTATCTTGGCTCTTTTTTTTTAGATGAAATCTTTATATATTTAACCCCTTTATCCTAGCTTGGCTCATTTTGTACATGTGAAATATTTTGATTAGATATCAGTAAGTTTTTGTGTAATATCACTTTTATTACTTCACTGGTATTAAGTAGATGTAACGTATGTTCTTCATAAAGGGATAGTTTAAATATCTAGATATGTTTTTAATTAAAAATTAATAGTTTTTTTTCATTTATTAGTCCTATTAGGTTAATTGCAATAGTTATCTTGTACGCTTAGAAACGTTAAATATTTTTCATAACAAATGGTCAGGTTTTCTTTATCACATACGTTGTTTATTTAGTAAAAGTATTTTCTAAAATTAACGAATTTTCGTTTTATCTTAATTAAGCTTTATCTATGTTTGATACGTTTCACTATGATATAGGTCCAGCTTATCTCTCTTTGGTTAAACTGTGTTCAGGGCTACTAATGAGGAGTGGAATTCTCTGAAACTAGTATAATTCAATAACGCACGTTGATCAAATTGTAAGTTTAACTGGACCTCCCTTGAACTTAGTCTTCGAAATTAAACAATTTTAGGAATACTAAGTTTATTTATTATAAGCTTTATCTTCATTACGTTTTATCTTGATTGAACATTCTGATTTTGATTCTTGAAAATAGCATGAAGATAAACGATAACAACAGCAATATTTTAACGCCCTTTGAATACTTATTTATCTTAATATGTAATGGATGTTAATATGATATTGTTATCTTTATACAAGTGAAAACAAATTTCCTACCAGATGTAGTAATCGAGCTCCATCTGTCGGAAGAAACTATATCACTCCTTAATTTTGTGGTTTCTATAGATTTTTAATTCACAAAATTAAGTCCAGTGACTGTGGAGAGTTGTTCACTATTCAAATGTTCGTGAAAAATAATTAAAATATTATGACAGCTGTTAAACATTCCGTATTTGAGGTTATTATCTACTAGTGGACTTTTATTTCGTGCCGGTCCTCATTTGTTTACTATATGTTTTGCCAATTAAACAAGAACAAGAACAATGATGTTACGACTGTTCTGTCTGTTTATTTCTAAAACAAATATGAAGTCGCTTTTCAATGAGACAAATAGTGGCATCCCAGCATTTGAAAACGGTGTAAATATACCCCAGATTTGGCTAAATGTTCGGTTTTGTATATAGAGTCACGGCAGTCTTACTGAATCATTCCAGCTTGACTGGAGTCGCTATTGTGACTCTTGATATACAAGTACATAAATATGTGTGTGACTCTTGATATACAGGTACATGAATATTTATGTGACTCTTGATATAAAGGTACATCAATATATGTGTGTGACTCTTGATATAGAAGTACATTATTATATGTGTGACTCTTGATACACAGGTACATAAATATTTGTGTGACTCTTGATACACAGGTACATAAATATTTGCGTACACTTTGCACGATGGTTAAGTGCAGTTCAGTCGGCCAGTGATAATGTAATTATGAGCTTTACTTCGTACCTATCTATGTATGTGGCAAGTAATAATATTCTGGGTACTCACGGTAAGGTTGTATCGATCGTAATCAAAGTTATCACACAATTCTAATTACTAATAGATTATTACTTGTTATTACTATGTGCTAATAACAAATCAGTTTATATCCTCCGTTTCGGCTACTAATCTGCTGCTGTCTTCAGGAAAGTCATGAGAATGAGAAGGTGAAGATCCCTGTCAAGTAAACAACATACTTGTGTTTTTAGCTCAGGCTCGAATTCTGGCACATGCTACCACTTCTAGTCCTTCTAGGGACTACAGCAGCGGGTTAACCTCCGAAACGAAAGCTGATTAGTAGCCAAAATAAAGTAATAAAAAATCTAGTAATAAAAAATATTATTGACTAATTATTGATAAACGTAGGTAATTGTTTAGATTACTAAACGTAAAAACGGTATTTTGGGCTAGAACAGAATATGGAAACCTCTCAACTGAGGAGACTTCTAAGTCGACAAAAGATGCAAAACCGTAACTTTTATCTTTAATGTTTTATCTTTAAAAAAACACAGATTGAATTAATATGTTAATTATTACAACATACAATTCTTCCAATTCATAAACTCGTGTAAATGTTATACTTACAATTTTATGTTAGTGTTTCAAATACTAACTTCCTTTTGCTTTGACGATTGTATCATGCACCATCTAAAATCTAATTCTTCACTCTACAACGGATTTATTCTGTGTTTTTCTATGTAAAATGTTTTGCATATGCAATTTTTTGGCATTTTTTTTTGTCTGCCAGTACAACAGTAATGATTTATTTTTTATCAAACCTTTCACAAAATGTTTATAGATCGTTTTAGATTATTTCACATTAAGTTTGTAATTTATATTTTAGGGGTCTTGAGGTGTATTTTCACACTTGAGAATATTTATGCCTATGTCAAGTTTTGGCCGGACGTGAATTAGTGGTTAGCAAGCCCGAGATGTGAATCTGAAAATTCATGGTTTGCATCTCCTTGCCACAAATACGCACTCCGCACCTTGGAGACGCAGGCGAGCTTTAAGAGTGACCGCCAAGTTCTATAATTCGGCGAGAAAAGAATAACCCAGGAGTTGGTGGTGGATGCTGATGACTAGTTACCTTCTCTCAACTATTGGTTCAAAATTAGGGACAATCATGCACTATTAGGTCTTTGTGTAACTTTACGCGAACAAACAAACTAAAAAGTATATAATATTTTGTTTTTATGTCCATGTGGCAGAAACATTAGAGCGTCACTTTAAATATTTATTGATCTTGTAGTTATAAATACTACTGTATTTTGAAACAGCTCTTAATGTCATTTCAATAATTTTCTTATACATAGTTCTGTTTGTCTCGCCAGGAACAAAACAGCAAATTCATAGCTCAAATGATTTTGGATTAATGCTACCTAATGAATTTACCAATATCAAACACTTGTCAAAGAAATGTGTCTAGAAAGCATTTGCAACATTATTATTAATAACCTATGAGTGCGAGTATGTTTATTGGTCCAATTCTAAATTTGAGTGTACTATATGCATGCTTATATTACTCTGCAATGGGTACCACAAATTTCAACTAGATTACATTCAGGACTTTGAGGTGGTTATCTCGCAACTTTTCTTTCTCTGGTCAGTATTTTTCTACTTCTTAAAACATCTGTTACTTAGCAGGACATCTCACTGGGCATTGTGCGAAGAACTGTAATCTTGTGATTTTGCACTTCTTATAAAATCACCAATTCTGACAATATCCTGCAGGATAAAAACATTTCTACACCATTATTGATACACCATCATGTTTCATTGTTTTCCTTACACATTTTGTTTAAACTTTTCATCATCATCATGTTTCTTCACAGAAAATTTCCTGGTTTTGAAACAGCTCAACCTTTAAATGACTCTTGAGTAGACAACACATTTTTTCATTCGTTCTTCCATATTCCTATGATTTTTTTCACTTAACGATAAGTGGTTCTTTCGAGAAATACTTGAGGGTCGCAGGTTCGAATCTCTGTCCCACCAAACATGCTCACCCTTTTACCCGTGGAGGCGTTATAATGCGACGGTCAATCCCACTATTCATTGGTAAAAGAGTAGCCCAAGACATGGCGGTGGGTGGTGGTGATTAGCTGCCTTCTCTCTAGTCTTACACAGCTAAATTAGGGACGGCTAGCGCAGGTAGCTCTCGTGTAACTTTGCGCGAAATTAAAAAACAAACAAACAAAAACAAACAATCGAGAAATGTTAGACTTCTGGCGTAGCATTTTTATTTCGACCATTGTGTTGCGTCTACATTTAAAAAGTTATATTGATGATTTTAATTCCGAGAATACCCTGTAATTCTGTATTAATTCCTAAGAATATTTTGTATCTGATGCGAATTTAAACTTTCAGAAAATGCTTTGAGCCGAAACGTACCTTCGAAACACTAATTAATGATTATAAATAAGGGCTTAAAATGACTCACCGCGTCGAAAAACAATAACATTGGAAAGCTTGCACAGCTGTAGGGAACCTGTGATAAGCAATACCAAAAGGTCATGCTGGAATTTGAACAACAAAGGCTGAAAATGCATTGGAAACTAATAAAACGAATATTCGTGGAAGGAAAATAAATAATTCTAAAATATTGTTATTTTTGTGCCCTTCTGATATGAAACCCGTAAGAAAAAATTAAAAAGAACGTTAAAAGCAAGCCTCTAATTTACTTATTTAATTAAGCCTGTCGTTCCATATGAAATATAGGCTATCGACGACCCTTCTTCAGCTGACTCGACTCTGGGCTGTTCTCTCCACCTCTCTCCACTTGTACCCGTACTTTTTAATTCTACTTCTATATCTCTTTGCCAAGTGTTCTTACGTCTGCCTCCTTTCGTTTTTCTTGTGGTTTCTAGGCCATAGACTACAGAGTGATGTTGAATGTTGCCATCCTTAGAATATGTCATGTGTATCCCCACTTTCTGCCCTGTATTTGCTGGTCAGTAGACTCCTAGTGAGCGCTGTTCCATAAATCTTCATTCCTGACTTTGTCATGCTATCGGATGTTTAGAGTTCCAGATTGGCAGTTGTTCATAAATGTCTGGAGTTAAATTTTCAATTTAATGTGATTTTTTATCACACATATTGTGCATAAAAGTCCTGTTGCTTTTGCCTTATAGGTAGAAATACACTCCATGTTTTGTTTTATTACGGTAGGCATAAGGTAGAGAACAATACCTGTTTTGAAATGGGCATCTGATACAAACTGGTATTATCGTGCATATGGAGGCGTTAAGTTTTGGAAAATTTCAATTTCGCAATCTACGTAGAGCTTGGTTTTCCGTAATTTCGAAAGTACAAAACATGTTTGGAAATGGTGACGTAAGGTGGAAGTCAAGTAATTTAGATGGTTAATTTTCTAAGCACTGCAAACCAAACTTTTGTTGTAAAAAAGTAATTATGGTATGTACGTTTTTCATTCTTTAGCTACAGAATGTGTTTTATACTCTACGAGGAACGCAAAATCTGTGTAATAAGGTTAACAAGAGTGTTAAAATATTCTGCTGATCTAACATACAATCATAGCGAGATCACACTGAAATCGTTTCTTGTCTACAAACGTAATCCAAATCTCTCATTTTTCCAAGAATGTTATTAAACACTCCGAATAAAATGATGTACTAATAATTAAATCTGCGAAATAAATAATACATTCAGTACGTATGCGTTTGCCTTTCTGTGGGTGTATTTGGAATATTTTACTGATTTGTAAACAAAAAATCCAGACTAATCAGAAGCAGATGCTCAAGAAGACCATATCACTAGCAATTATACCATTCATTAGGTTGCACCGTCAGTGAATTTAAGTCCTTTACAGCTACGTTTTCTTAAAATCGTACTTAAATATTCGTGTTTTAAAAGATGTAAGATTTACAATTACATCTACCTACCTTTCTCGGGTGATTCTAAAGAAAAACCCCACATTTAAAATTGTTATAGCTTAAAAACTACTTGTCCGAGAATGGAACTAAAATTGTTTTCAACGGAGGACCATTGAGAATCATAAGCTTTAATCAAGTAGTTCTGGACATGGGAATTTGGTACAGGCTCTTTTTTTAACCTATCAGATAAGGTGTTTATATATACCTTTCCGTCATTCTCAATCAGCGTATCGAGTCTACGTCTATTGCAAGCACCATCTGTTCTGGACTGTGTTCATTTATTCTTGAATATGCACACTGACACGTATTTTGTTCAAATAACCAATCTTGTATCGAATTAAAAGCAATAGTCGTCCGAGAGATTAGTCGTTCAGATATGCATTGTAACATGGTATTGAAACACTATGAGTCATCATTAAATTTTACCGAAAATAATAATGATTCTCAATGTGTCTTTGGTGAAATTGTGTTCCTGTAAGACAAGAAGTTTTTAGGATATAATAATTTCCAAGATGTTTCTTCCCTTTATAATCACCCTGTATCTCCCACAACTCTTCATATGCTTTCTGTTTAAGTTTCTAAAGGATCAGACTATTACCTGCAAATATTCCAGTATATACGTTTACTTATCTGGAGTAAGTTTATCAGATAATATGGTTTTAAGATAAGAAATTTGTGTTGCAAACCCAGCCGACATGACAAGAGCTGGCATTGGGCGAAAGGTCTCGTCGGCAGCACGCAAGGTGTACTGTTGAAATGTTATTATATTCTTCTTACTGCAAATCCGTAAAAGAGAAGTTTTATAAAAATGACTATCAGTCTTATTTTGAGGTAACATTACACAGACTACCCATATACAAATCACTCTTCGCCAGCATAAGTGTTATATATGATAAGAATTGAAATATGGTTTTAACTTTCAGATGTAAGAGGTAAGTCTAATAACCAAGGACAACAATTCATCAAATACAGACAAGTTTGTATTCCGAATCGCTTACCTTTCTTGAGGTTTGACTATGTTTATCGAAAAACAATATAAGACATATGCAGATCATATTATCAAGAACCTTCATATGTTTCGAAAACGTAATCAGTCGTTAACTTTGATGGTAGACGATGAGACAGCTACTTAGCCTATCTGTCACCGTCCCTAATTTTGAACTACTGATCAGTAGTCAGTAAGCAGTACCCTACCATTCATTATCTATACTAAGGAATAGGCTGTCATTCGTATAACGCACCGAAGGGTTAAATTTCGAGGAATATTTTGGGGTATCGCAAGGATTTGAATCTGACTCGACAGCTTCAAAATCCACAGCTCTACCACAGGGCCAACCCACGATTCGTACAGTAAGGAGAGAATAAGAGTCAGTAGTTATTACAGTAATATTATAATTCTGTAATAACTACATTCTGGCTCATCAGGCGACTAGAATACGACGGACATAGTAGTGGTGTAGATGCTATTTGTATCATCAACTTTCATGAACAGCGACTATTATAGTGTAAACCTGACTAAGTAATTGAATTGTAATAACTATCACTTTATGATATAGCAATTTGTAGTCCCAGTAAAACGATATGCAGGTTTTTCTAACGTGCTTAGTCTTCTCGTTTTAATTAATAATTCTGTACTGTAAAAAAAAAGATTAAGAAATTTCGGTTCCGATAAATGGTCCGTTAAAATAAACCCTGACGGCGATATACGGTCCATTAAAATAAACCCTGATGGCGATAAATGGTCCATTAAAATAAACTCTGATGGCGTGAAATGGTCCATTAAAATAATCCCTGACGGCGATATACGGTCCATTAAAATAAACTCTGATGTTGTGAAATGGTATATTAAAATAAACCCTGATGGCGATAAATGGTCCATTGAAATAAATCCTGATGGTGATAAATGGTCCATTAAAATAAACCCTGATGAGATTATCCTGTAGAAAATAATATCGATTCCATTATACTCTAACCGAGGCACGTGACAGACCCCGGTGAATTTATTCTATCGAAATATGAAAACATTTATACTGGTGACCAAAGTGGTTCTAAAATTATCAGAACTTAATAATAAAGATAATAAATTTGTTAAGAAAATAATCATGAAAATACCTAATGATTAGGATCAAATTTAGAACTCAAAGAAACTACGTAGAAATATCTAGTAATTCAAACTATTTCGAATACCTACATGGTTGTGAGAACACAGGTTCTAATGCTGACTTAGCTTATTAGAAAATGTGAAGTGCAACGCCTTCGATGTGTTTTTACTCTGCATGGCTATATAAAAGACTTAATAAACGTTTATGACATATATGACTTTGGAGTAATACTACTTTGAAACTCATTTTTGAATTTCTATGCAGATATAGACAGTCATTAATTTAATATCTACTAAATTAACCCTTGGCTAGCTAGTGCTTGTGCATGTGTAAATCTATATTTAGATCGAATTCACATTTCATTCCAGACAAAATCTGCATCCTGTAGATAATTTTTTTAACATAGGAATAAGTCTTCATCCAATAAAATTGGAAATTGCCCAGCTTCAAAGATACCATTTATATACCCCAATCAACCATCGATCGGCTTCTCAATAACCTACATAATTCTAATTTTATCTCCAGTTCCCCTCCTACATTAACTTCTTAAACATAGAAGTTTTAAGTAGGAAGTGGTTTTAATGCCACGCCCAGTTAGAAAGTGAGCAATATGTATATCTAGACAATGTGTCACTACAAACGGTATTATATTCTCTAATCTCTCTGTTTAAATACTCTTTATCAAAAAAGTTATTCTTAGCAATTTCAAAACCTCTTAATATAACTTTCTCCGGGTAGTGACACTGAACTAAAATTTTCTTGATTTGTAATAATCTATTAACTCTCGTCTCTTCATTGGAAACCAAGCGATGTAATCGACTTGCAAGATTAACAGGAACATTTAATCTTACATGTTTGGGATGATTACTAAAAAATCTACATATTGATGAGAATTTGTGGGTTTATAAAAGATATCAGTAACAATTTCCTTTTCTGGTAAAACCAACACATCTAAAAATAACAAGCCTATTTTATTTGTTTCGAAGATAAACTTAATTTTCTTGTTTATTGAATTTAAAATTCCAAAAAAAAATATTAATGTCTTGAGTAACCTTCCATATAACGAAACAATCGTCTAAAATCGTTTCCAAAACGTTTTTACGTGAGCTACAAAATTATCTTCAAAATAATTAGGTAGTATATTAAATAATTATAATTTGAAAAATCAGATGGTGATATTGGCATAAGTCGAACTGACTTTTGTGCCCATTACTGTACCAGATATTTGGTGAAAATTTTGGCTTTTCATAAGTAAAAAAACAATTTTTACAACTATATCTAATCTTTTAAAGATGAAACCTTTATCAAACCTGGGATGAATCAATAAGAGCAAGGAAAGGTAGAGAAAAAATATATATATACAGAAAGGAAGGTAGTGTCATTTGAATAATTTCAATAGCTGTCAGAATTAAACCCAAAAATACTTATATCGTACAGTTCAAATCAGCAATACAACTGTACATTGGAGTTTGCAAGAATGTACTCCATTGTTAGAGAACGTAGAGTCAAAACAACTAATATTTAACATTGCAATAATTTCAACGCGGAAAAATAATAAAACATTTTGCATCGAATAGTGAAACAAAGAATGCACGTTTTATAAAACTCCAAGAGAGCGTTTCTAGGGAGACGTGACGATAAGAAGTTTAATCAACAGCATGCAAGCAAAACAGTGACACGTGTTGGTGGATCTATAATGATGTGAGGATGTTATTGTTTGTTTCCCTTTCTGCTGCAGGTTTGAACGATATTATCAACACAGATGGTATTATGAAGAAGGGCTAATATCACAATATTCTATGTTCATAACGAAGTATACAATGGACGATGTTCAATGCATCTTGTTTTGAATTTCAGCAGATTTATTATTAAAAACATATTGCACTGCTGAATAAAAGATAATTGTGAAATATAATAGAAGTAGTTTAAAAATAAATGATAGAAGTAGTTTAAATATAAGGATAGAAGTAGGTTAAACATAATGAGAGAAATGGGTTAAATATAATGATCGAGTAGGTTAAATACATGGATAGAAGTGGGTTAAATATATAATAGGCTAAGTATAATGATAGAAGTAGGTTAAGTATAATGATAGAAGTAGGTTAAATATAATGATAGAGTAGGTTACATACAATAATAGAAGCAGGTTGAATATAATGATAGAAGAAGCTAAAATACGATGATAGAAGTAGGTTAAATATAAGGATATAAGTAGGTTAAACATAATGAAAGAAATGGGTTAAACATAATGATCGAGTAGGTTAAATATATGGATAGAAGTAGGTTAAATATAAGGATAAGAGTAGGTTAAGTATAATGATAGAAGTAGGTTAAATATAAGGATAGAAGTAGGTTAAATATAAGGATAGAAGTAGGTTAAACATAATGAGAGAAATGGGTTAAATATAATGATCGAGTAGGTTAAATATATGGATAGAAGAAGGTTAAATATAATGATAAAAGTAGGTTAAGTATAATGATAGAAGTAGGTTAAATATAAGGATAGAAGTAGGTTAAATATAATGATAAAAGTAGGTTAAGTATAATGATAGAAGTAGGTTAAATACAATGATAGAAGCAGGTTGAATATAATGATAGAAGAAGCTAAAATAGAAGTAGGTTAAACATAATGAGAGAAATGGGTTAAATATAATGATCGAGTAGGTTAAATATGTGGATAGAAGTGGGTTAAGTATAATGATAGAAGTAGGTTAAGTATAATGATAGAAGTAGGTTAAATATAAGGATAGAAGTAGGTTAAATACAATGATAGAAGGAGGTTGAATATAATGATAGAAGAAGCTAAAATATAATGATAGAAGTAGGTTAAATATAATGATAAAAGTAGGTTAAGTATAATGATAGAAGTAGGTTAAATACAATGATAGAAGCAGGTTGAATATAAGGATAGAAGTAGATTAAATATAATGATAAAAGTAGGTTAAGTATAATGATAGAAGTAGGTTAAATATAATGATAAAAGTAGGTTAAGTATAATGATAGAAGTAGGTTAAATACAATGATAGAAGGAGGTTGAATATAATGATAGAAGAAGCTAAAATATGATGATAGAAGTAGGTTATATTTAACCTAATTTTACAAGTACTTTTTATTTAGCAAGATAAATGCAGTTATGAAATAGCAAGCCCAAATTTGCGTGCTAATCTTTTTTTTTTTAATTAGCTGAAGATTAAAGTTGTAAAAGAAACTGGAATTTTCATTTAGGTCATCTTATGTTCACACGGGCGAAACGGCTAAGTCAGAGAACCTCCCACCTCGGGATTAAGGTATGGGCATTCTTAATTTTGAATTACTGACCAGAGAGAAGGGAGTCAGCCAATAACAACTGCCGTCACAAGGGCTTTGTTTGGCTCTTTAAGCCGAATAATGAAATTGGGTGTTACTTTTATAACACACCTACAGCTAACAGTGCGTAGCCTGTTCAGTAGCCACTTTTAGATCATAAGCCCGAGAAATGAACTAATATATGACCAGTTTGAAAGATTTTATAGTAAAAATTATAGTCCGAAAAAAAACTCCAAAGCAACTGGCAATACCGGTAGAAACTACCGTATGATACAATATGATTAGATAGATAACTACTAATGAAAGACACACAATGTGATGGGATGCACCGTTTATCAGGCTTGAGCACTATCCGAAAACCTCACAGATAACAAAAATTATAACCATAAAGAGCAGATATGGGTACTCAAGCCCACGAGTCCCACACTTAACATAACCATTCAGGATCAGCAAACGGTTTTGGGAAGGTAATTGTTCTTAATGAAGTTTTATTTGACGTTAACCACAAATATACAGAATGGACTATTTGTGCTGTGCCTTCTGCAGGTATTGTATTTGGGATACAAATTTTATAAGCTATTCTTTTAAACTTTCCGTTCCGCTACTGGGAAACTATTATTGAAAATATATAAATTCCTTAAACTGAACCTCTGGGAGTGATGAGAAAAACTTATTTCCTCATAATGGTCATTGGCCTATATGAACAGTGAAGACGGATTTCTCAGGCGTCCCTCTTCTCATAATGGCCACTTGCTTTTATGAAGAGTGAATACAGATTTCTTAGGCGTCCATCTTCTCATAATAGTCACTTGCCTTTATGAACAGTGAAGACGGATTTCTGAGGCGTCCCTCTTCTCATAATGGTCACTTGCCTTTATGAACAGTGAAGACGGATTTCTGAGGCGTCCCTCTCTTTATAATGGTCACTTGCCTTTATGAACAGTGAAGACGGATTTCTGAGGCGTCCCTCTCTTTATAATGGTCACTTATTTATACAAACAGTCAAGAGAATTTCTAACAAAACATTTATTTCAGTATTCAATATACCTGCAGAGTGATAAGTTAAACATTGTTACTATTGGAAGAACGATTCCGTTATCCATTTCATAATACTATATATATCTATACATGAGACATAATAAAAATTATATGATTTTGATATCCATAATAACAATAATCACAGAGTATAAGTTGCATTCAGGAATTTAAATTGTTTAACAGATATCAGATTTCAATAGGTCAAGTGGTAATAAAATATTAAGTATAATTTGATTCATCTCTATATGTATCTTCAGTGATAAAGCAGAGATAATATTTTATTTTTATTAGTATTGATGATTATATCGAGAAACCAATGTATTTTTTATTTTTTCATATTACTATTTCACTGTTCTTTTGATATAAGTTATTTATTTCTATTTACACTAATATTTCGTGATGTTATTGACAAGATTTATTATTTTCCTTTTTATGTTCACTCTTGGACCATTATGCGAAGCCTAGTCTTATTCTTTTGATTGGCTCTTGTCCAGAGTTAATGATGAGGGGTGGAATACCTCGAAATCGGTATAACTTGGTAACAAGGGGTAAATCGAACGATAGGTTGGGCTTTACATTTATTTTTTAGTATTTTGAAAAGCTTGCCCATATGAATAATTTACATGAATAAATTAGTAGCATCAATGCTACATATTCTTGAAATTTCTAAATAAATGTAGAATTACTGTGTGATTAAAACTTAAAATAAGACCTAAAACTCGAGCGCTTTCGAATAGTT